>NC_068295.1:1261238-1301238 GCF_025860055.1 Xyrauchen texanus
ACTATGAGGACATTAGAGGGACTTTTTACACTAAATTTGAAATACTTTGCCCTAACTTCATCAAATTAGACAACAAAACACAATTTCAACATTTATTAGGTGAAAAAAGAGATTGTATCATACTAGCAGCAAGATACATTAATGCTTGTCACAAAAAGAGAGAGTCGATGACTAATCAGTGATGCGCTCACACACACACACACACACACACACACACACTGAACTCTACATTGTTCACAGATTTTTTTTAATGTTCATAAACTGTTCTAATTATTATTTTTATTTAATTTATTTTTTATTTGTTACACTGTTAATTTGTACAATTAATTTAATTTGTACATATAAATGCAAGTTATGTTATAATATTTTATGTCTTTATAATTATTCTATGTATTCCAAGCTTTGGCAATATTGTATTGTGTACGGTCATGCCAATAAAGCAATTTTGAATTGAATTGAGAGAGAGAGAGAGAGGCAGAGAGAGAGAGAGAGAGAGAGAGAGAGAGAGAGAGAGGCAGAGAGAGAGAGAGAGAGAGAGAGAGAGAGAGAGAGGCAGAGAGAGTGAGAGAGAGAGGCAGAGAGAGAGAGAGAGACAAAACTAAGTTCTGAATGTTGGTTCAAAAGTTTTTTTTTTTTTATATATATATAAATGTATTCATGCATTTGTTCACTGATTAATTTTATTGATTATTTGTTCATTGCCTATGTAATGGCCAATGCTTTGGCAATACTGTACAATAAAGCTCATTTGAACTGAATTGAATTGAGAGAGAGAGCGAGCGACAGAGAGAGAGAGAGAGAGAGAGAGAGAGAGAGAGAGAGAGAGAGAGAGAGAGAGAGAGAGAGAGAGAGAGAGAGGGAGAGAGAGAGAGAGAGAGAGACATACAGGCAGAAAGATAAATAAACGATTGTCAATACCTGTGAGAAATCAGCACAAGTTGCATCAATGTCATGCTCGCATAAGTGCTTTGTGCAATAAGAGCGAATCGTAAAATGATATTTAAATGACATTGTCCTGTCAGGCATAAGAGTGCGCATATCGAGATCATCATTTACACTGGAACAAAGGCAAGTGAAAGTTCAGAAGAGGATGCGCAGCGGATTCTTACCAGTAACAGACATGTAGCTTCTCACACCTGTGATTTCTCTAGCTGATCTTTGCGAGCCTGTAGTCCTCTTAATCTCTTAAAGGAAAACTGGCATCTTCCGAAATGTAACATCAAGCGACGCGTTTCCACCAGGTGCTTAAACTACTTCAAAAGCCGCAGCATGCTCAGTTTTATAGAGAAGGCGTGGCCAACCGCAGTCGACACGCCCACAACGGACCAGACTCCAAATTCTTGAATGACACCGTCATAATGAAAAGTGTCCTCGCGCCACCAACAACCAATCAGGTGAGCGAAACTCCATGCACGTGACGACTAAAAAGGATTTTCATAGGATGTGAATGACAGAAAATGACGGAGAGAACGGCTCAGTTTAGCGCTGTTTAAAGACTATGGTGGAATTTTATTCTGTCATTTCTGTATTATTCAATATAGTGAATAACGGCTTTACTTGGTGTAATAATTCACAACTAAGATAAATGAAAATCGGATATAGAGTGTCCTCATACTGAATCTAGGCCTATTTAATTTGATATTTGGCTGTCTGAGAGGGCTGTGTGATAAATTGACCCCTTAATCTTTTTTTAAAATTTTGTATAAATGTGTCTGCGTATATATGTATGTAGGCATAAAGTTAATAATGCTTTGACAATGTCAAACTTATTTTTATCATGCCTGTAAGGTAACTTGAAAGTGAATCTGTGATTGGCTGTGTCGCGTTTGGAAGGATGCGTCCATTTTTTTTTTTTCAGCTTTTGTTTTAGTTATTTGTTTTTTTTAACAAATTTTTTTTTATTGATGCTCAAAACAGTACAGTACAAAGTAACAGTCAACAACAAAAAAAATACATATAAATATATATATATATATATATATATATATATATATATATATATATATATATATATATATATATATATATATATATATATATATATATATATATAAAAGGAAAAAAAAACTAAATTAAGTTTTGCGTCTTTTTTAATTTAATTTTTTTTTTTTTTTAAAGTTTTTTTTAATAACAGTAATTGCAACAAAAACAGAACATAAAACACAACAACAATATTAATACAAAATATTACAAGTAAATAAAATAAATTAACAACAAAATAACAGAATTAAGAACTATATACATAGGGGTATTACAATCAAAAACATATCTCTAATTACAAAATAAATACAAAAATCCTTAAAAAGGATAATATTTCAAGGCTTTACAAAAACCTATAGTCTTTTTAGCTTTAGAGTTCCTTACACCCTCCAATGCTTTAAGATACTGACAAAGCTCAAACTTAAATGGTACAAAACTAGGTGTAGCCTACTTTTTAAACTAATGCGTCTTTGGAGGTCGCATTTGTCGGCCGCATTTGTCGGCCGCATACGTCATCGACGCTGTCACGTTTCATTTGTATTTTTTTGTAAATAATTTTATTTTCTAATTAAAAAAAGGTTAACAGTTTTATACATTTATGTACATATAAATAAATGTCATTGACAATAGATAAAAAAAAAAAGAAAGACAAAAAAAAATAAAATAAAAATGAAACGATGACGTATGCGGTTGACAAACGCGGCTTCCGGAGGAGGAGGCACAGCGATTGTCTTGGTCTACAGCGCCATCTCTTGGAAATAAAGTTCAAATCAAAGTTTTTATTGTCATTGTCTCATGCACAGATGCAATACACAAACAGCACAGAACATACCACATATAACAGGTCTTTATTAAATTAGACACTGGACAAGATTGGTAAAATGAAAGTAAAAACCTCATTAACCATTTCATTTCCTCAATTATCTGCAAAATATCAGCCAAAATTAAAAATAAAGTTAATTGATTCCATTTTAATTTCACGTTGGCAATGCATAATCCCTTTTAATTAAAAATCTAAAACGCAATTGCTGATTTGGCATTTCATTTTCACTGCAATCTTGAGGCAAGACCGAAATATTGAATATTGCCAATATTAAAATGAAAAGACAAATGTGAAAAATAAACGGCAAATTCACTTTTCTTCATGCTAACACAATAGTAGGGAAATAATTCAAATAAAAATTAAAAAATTCAGTTTTTTATTTAATTTTAGCTTTTATTTTATTTTTATTTCAATTGTCATTTTCAAAGCCAACATGTAAATATGTTAATGAGTGGGTGGGGCTAAAGAGAGGATACTTCAATACAGTGGTTCTCACACTAGGTGGCGCAGAGAGGTTGCAGGGAAGATAGATGTGTAGGCCTACATTAGGTGTAGTCAAGACCAGACCATCCAAGACCCAGACCAAGACCAGACCATCCAAGTCCCAGACTAAGACCAGACCATCCAAGTCCCAGACTGAGACCAGACCATCCAAGACCAGATCATCCAAGACCCAGACCAAGACCAGACCATCCAAGTCCCAGACTAAGACCAGACCATCCAAGACCCAGACCAAGACCAGACCATCCAAGTCCCAGAGTAAGACCAGACCATCCAAGACCCAGACCAAGACCAGACCATCCAAGTCCCAGACTAAGACCAGACCATCCAAGACCCAGACCAAGACCAGACCATCCAAGTCCCAGACCAAGACCAGACCATCCAAGACCCAGACCAAGACCAGACCATCCAAGACCCAGACCAAGAACAGACAATTCAAGACCCAGACCAAGACTAGACCCTTCAAGACCCAGACCAAGACTAGATCCTTCAAGAACAAGTCCCAGACTAAGACCAGAGTCAGTTCAGGAACAAGGCAGTACATTTTTATGAACCAAGATGCTGAATTTATATTTGAAGAAACTTCTTTAAAGTTTTCAAATGCAAATTTACATGTGTCGCTCCGCCCATAACCTACTCTTATTGGCTCGTTCATCTTTCATAGACATGATAGCAGATTGCTGGTGTTATCATTCTTTGAGAGAAATTGAATAGTTGAGCCAAACAATTTGATTATAGTGCATATAGTGTAATTTACAGTTAATTTACAGAAGATGGTGCTGTTGCTTTTCATAACCTATGGACGCATCAGAACTAATAACAATGCAATAATAATGTTGTGTTTATAGTACAAAAATTCAATTTCACTCTATGGTGATTTAAAAAAAAAAAAAACATCATTAATTGTTAATTAAACTAATTTCTCTAACCATGCATCATAATGAAGACTTTGTGAAATTGCAACTTTTTGAATTACTGATTTGAATGAAAGCACGTGACTCAGTCCTGCTAAATTACTTTGAAATGACATGTGAGGTACAACACAATTTCATATCACATATCACTATAATCAAAAATTATCCAGATTAACTATTTTAAAACGCATTTCCTATCATGTACGCCTATAAAAGATGACCGAGCCAATGAGAGTACGTTATGGGCGGGGCGACACATGTAGCTCCGCCCCGTTCTGCAAGCTGCAGCCAGTGAGACTTGAGCGCGCGCACACTCAGTCCAGTAGGAGACGCAAAAGCGCCATTAAACACAAGAAGAAGAAGAAGAAGAAGAAGAAGCATGTGTCCGTTAGTGTTTGAATGTGTTTAACGTCATTCGTGAGGTAATGTTTGTGTATCCGTGCATGTTGTTTTTCTGTCTTTGGCGTTTTAATGATCGCAATTGAAGATAATTATCGTCGTTTGTGGCGGTTTTGTGACGGACTCTTTCAAATATTCAGTTTCAAGAGAAACAAACAAAAATCGTTGGATTTGTTTTCTGAAATAGTTTTACTTTCCATCGCTGTAAATTTACCATAATTTTACTACAGTAACCATACCACGATATTCGTAGTGAAACTATAGTACTACAGGAAAACGAATACTGTGTTATACTGTTAAAAAAACTAATTTTGTGATTTATTATGGTTGTACT
This sequence comes from Xyrauchen texanus, assembly GCF_025860055.1. Taxonomy (NCBI): domain Eukaryota; kingdom Metazoa; phylum Chordata; class Actinopteri; order Cypriniformes; family Catostomidae; genus Xyrauchen; species Xyrauchen texanus. The sequence continues at coordinate 1,266,190 of NC_068295.1, forward strand.
ATAATAACTATAGTTCAACTAGGATTACTGTGGTAGTTTAACCATTGTATTTGTAATAAAAAAAATATTATTAAAGGTTAACCATGGATAATCTATATTAAAACATGGTTTTGGTCCCCAAAAAACTAAAACATTACACTGTCATGGTAACTACTATAGTAAAGCCATGATTTTACTATTATATGTTTTTTGGCTTCAGTGTGTTTTTATTGCACTATAGATTTATCATGGCTAATCTTGAGGTTACTATGGTTTTACTTCAAATACAACGATTCAATCCACAGTTAAACTATGATATTTGTGGTTAAACCATAATAACACATAACATAATAAGTTTACTGTGTTATTAGTGTTGTGTCACTTGGAATATCATTGTTAAAATATGGATACCATTGTAAATTTATTGCGAGGGAACACACAACTTGATCAGTATCAGGCCAGAGTGAGGGCGAAAATGTTTTTAATGCTAAAAACGTTAATAATTTATCAGTGGACCTGACGGAAGATAATAAAACTATATGGAAAAAAAAATAGCTTTTTCAACTTTAACATAATTTAAACAATTTGCCATCTTCAGCCTGTTCCCATTCAAATGGCGTTTTATCGATAAAAATAGTGTGCATGACAACATGCTTAAAAAACACTTTGTCACATAAGTTTTCGTTTATCGCAGAATAAACCTGCCCTTAAGCTGTTTCCATACAGAAATGTGTGTATATCACTAATTGTGTACATTTCACCTCCCAGATGTCCCTAATTTTCCCCCTCAAAGTTTTGGTAAAATGGGGAGATTAGTGAGACAATTCATTAAAATTTGTCAGCTTACTGTAATTATAATTTCACAAATAAATGCAATCTAAAGTGAGCAGTTGCTCTTCTGATGGGACTGTAATATCGGTCCTGATGTTGCGTCTATCGCAGGTTGCCATCGGTTACGACCCGAAATCGCCATGACCCTGTTCAAGGTGGCGACCTGCAGCAAGTATTGGGGGAAACTTTCAGTCTCAGGATCATCATGGATGTGTTTATGATGTTTGCACAGATATTAAAGAAACATTGATGCGTGTAATATCAGTGTTACATGTATGATACATTCCTCATATTCAATATTTTAAACAATCATCTAATCTAAAGCATCACAACTGCATCATGTCCCGCATATTTCTCCAGCAACTTTTAACAACCAACTTGATTGTCATCTAAAATTAATTTTAGCATCATATTATAAAATATAAAAATTAACATTTTCTGAAGAAGCTCAGCAAACTTGATTCGAGGTAAAGAGGGTTCGATTTAAAATATTTAAAAGTTTAAAAATGTTCAAAAGCTTTGAAATTGAACTCGGCATTGGACAAATAGTTCTGATAGTCTTGAAAAACATGTAGAACATTGTGAGAACGTCATCAGTCGTTAGTTTGTGTAAATATAAGGCAATTAAATTGGCCTAGCAATATTATTTTTTCATTTGGTAATTTATTTAATTGAATACAGGGAATTTTGCCTGCATTTTTATCAAAAGTAAGCGAAAAAATAATCTTGTAGAATTGGTTTATATGTTAGCGTTCCAAAAAAAGCACACTGCTCACTGCTCACTGCTGTCCTAGTATTGTGTATTTATTATTATTTAAAACTTCTTTATGCACAGAAATTGTGTTTTTTGTATTGTGGGCTAAATCAATGACTGCCGTCTATTATTTTGAAAGGTGAGGAAAGGCAAGTTTAATAAATGAAAGGATGGTTACCGCAATCAAATTAATCGCAAAGAGTGGCCATTCATTTGTTCTCCTTGCACTTATCGATAACTGGTGCATGATACGAGATATTTATGTTGGCACTCCTGGAAGTGTCACGACACAGATGTGTTTGCAGCATCGGATCCGTGCAGGTGTGCCATTAAGACCAATCCATAACAGTCCCAAGTAATGCTTCACGTACAATAAATTGGCTTTCAAGGATGTACAGTTAACATACACCTTAGTAAATACATTTAAAATCACATATTTAAATGTCACAATTCCAGACATTTAATCCTAGAAAACATTCCCTGTCTTAGGTCAGTTCGGATCACGACTTTATTTTAAGAATGTGAAATATCAGAATAATAGTCGAGAGAATGATTTATTTCAGCTGTTACTTCTTTCATCACATTCCCAGTGGGTCAGAAGTTTACATACACTTTGTCAGTATTTGGCAGCATTGCCTTTAAATTGTTTTGGGGATTCTTCTAGAAGCTTCTCACAATAAGTTGCTGGAATTTTGTCCCATTCCTCCAGACAGAACTGGTGTAACTGAGTCAGGTTTGATGGCCTCGGATTGAGGTCAAGACTTTGTGATGACCACACCAATACTTTGACTTTGTTGTCCTTAAGCCATTTTGCCACAACTCTGGAGGTGTGCTTGGGGTCATTGTTCATTTGGAAGACCCATTTGTGTCCGAGCTTTAACTTCCTGTCTGATGTCTTGAGATGTTGCTTCAATATATCCAGATAATGTTCCTTCCTCATGATGTCATCTATCTTGTGAAGTGCACCAGTCCCTCCTGCAGCAAAGCACCCCCCAACATGATGCTGCACCCTCATGATTCACGGTCGGGATGGTGTTTTTTGGCTTGCAAGACTCCCCCTTTCTCCTCCAAACATATTGATGGTCATTATGGCCAAACAGTTCAATATTTGTTTCATCAGACCAGATGACATTTCTCAAGATCTTTGTCCCCATGTGCACTTGCAAACTGTAGTCTGGCTTTTTTATGGTGGTTTTGGAGCAGCGGCTTCTTCCTTGCTAAGCAGCCTTTCAGGTGATGTCCATATAGGACTGGTTTTGCTGTGGATCTAGATACTCGTCTACCTGTTTCCTCCAGCATCTTCACAAGGTCCTTTGCTGTTGTTCTGTGATTGATTTGCACTTTTCACACCAAACTACGTTCATCTCTAGGAGACAGAATGCGTCTCCTTCCTGAGCAGTATGATGCTGTGTGGTCACATGGTGTTTATACTTGCGCACTATTGTTTGTACAGATGAACGTGGCACCTTCAGGAGTTTGGAAATTGCTCCCAAGGATGAACCATACTTGTGGAGGTCCACAATGTTTTTTTCTGAGGTCTTGCCTGATTTATTCTGATTTTCCCATGATGTCAAGCAAAGAGGCACTGAGTTCGAAGGTAGTCCTTGAAGTACATTCACAGGTACACCTCCAGTTCAGTACACCTCCTATCAGAAGCTAATTGTCTAAAGGCTTAACATAATTTTCTGGAATTTTCCTTGCTGCTTAAAGGTAGACAGGGATGCATCGATCTGATACCTGGATCGGTATTGATCTTATGAGCACGATCCAAGTCCGATACTGTACGTTAGTCATGTTTGTTACTGTCAAGCTCCAAACATTACATAGAAGAACCATAAAAACACCATTAAAACAGTTCATATGACTCGTGCATTTTATTCAAAGCCTCTTGAAGATGTAAGATAGCTCTGTGAATCACAAAGGCTGTGTTTAGCAATAGTAGATTTAGCTATATCGGTAAAACTTTTGATGCGCTACACTTTTTACATGTAGGTAGTTAATGGGAGTGGTGGTGGCATAGTGGGCTAAAGCACATAACTGGTAATCAGAAGGTTACTGGTTTGATCCCCACAGTCACCACCATTGTGTCCTTGAGTAAGACACTTAACTCCAGGTTGCTCCGGGGGGATTGTCCCTGTAATAAGTGCACTGTAAGTCACTTTGGATAAAAGCTTCTGCCAAATGCATGAATGTAAATGTAATCAACCAAACAACAATTTTTGATAATGAAGAAAAGCTTATTTTGGCAATTGTTACAATGCCTTTAATACATTCTAATATCAAATTGAACTTTTGAAACAATCTGTATTTACATTAGTTCTACACAAGTGTACTAGAAAATAGTGTCGCAAAAAACAGCTCCCAAAATCACCAGATTTTAACAACGCAACCCAAAATTCGTTTTCTCAAATGCATCCACACTCTAGTCCAGTAGGAGACAGAAAAGCCCTGTTAAACACAAGATGACAGAAGAACTAATTTCTGTATGTGTTCAATGTGTTTAACTTAATTTGTGGGATTTTTATTATTTTGATGTGTATTTCTAATTATCGTAAAATAATCTCATCATCGCCGTTTGTAGCAGTTTTGTGATGGTCGCTTTAAAATATTCAGTTCCAGGAGAAACAAGCAGAAATGTGAGAATATCATATTTAGTTTCTGATAATTGAGCTCGTTAAATGAATCGGCTTGTTGAGGAGTGGTGGTGGCGTAGTGGGCTAAAGCACATAACTGGTAATCAGAAGGTTGCTGGTTTGATCACTACAGTCACCACCATTGTGTCCTTGAGTAAGACACTTAACTCCAGGTTGCTCCGGGGGGATTGTCCCTGTAATAAGTGCACTGTAAGTCCCTTTGGATAAAAGCATCTGCCAAATGCATAAATGTAAATTAGTTAAATGAAGGCGAGTATATGTTAAAGCTTGTTATAAAATCTGATAATATTCCTGCAGTCAGGAAAATGAAACCAAACTCCACATATTTATATTTATAGGCTACCATATCAAAAACAGTTATTTAACAGAGCTGTATATAATCCTATAAAAATCTTTTTGAGTAGTTTGAATGTCAGTCCATTATAAGGATGATGTTTTTGTGTTCAGATGTTCATCATGAGAGAGCAGGTGGATGTGATCTGCTGTAAATCAGTAGGAACTGATCTGTCCATGCTGGATATTGATGATTTCATCTCAGAAATCTCTCAGCTGAAGAAAGAGGTGACATCACTGAAGACAAAGCTGATGAAGAGAGACGACAGGTTACAGGTTAAACATTCATTTCATCCTTACAGTTGAGATTGTATGCTTTCAAATTATGTGATACGATGAACGGTACAGATGGGATTGTGTTGTGTTGGTCAGGAGCTGGGAAAGGTTTCCTGTCAATCTTCAGTGTGTGTGACTGATGGGACCTCCACAGAATGTCAGGATTCAGTGTGGAGCGGCAGAGATCAGTCCACACCACAGCGACTGCTGGACAGACTCTCTGAACAGAGATCCAGAGACACACAGGACTCACAGCTGACTTTACTCTGTTCTACTGACGATAATCAGGGTGATCAAACCCCTACAGAGTCTCTGACTTCTGACTGTAACGCTGTAGAACAGCAGATGCTGCAGACACCAGTGAAGATGTGTTCAGTGAAGCTGCTGGACTGCAGGAACCTGATTAAGAGGAGAGGAGAAATCAAAGTAGAGGAACAACATGGTAATGAAGATGATGGTGATGATCAAACCTCCACAGAGTCTCTTGCTAATGTCAGTAATGCTGGAGAACAGCAGATGCTGCCAGTGAATATCGAAGTGAAGGAGGAGGAGATAAAAGAAGAAAACATGGCAGAGGAAAAACAGGGTGTTGAAGATGATTATTTATCTTCAGGTATGTTTCTTCCTTTAACGATTTACATTTTCTTATTAATGGACTGTCATTTTACAAGTCGTTTTATCACTCAAAACAGTTCACTGCTGCAAGAAGGTTTAAAAAGGTGCATGTACTCCAATGTTTTTTGCACTGCTTTTTTTTTTTTTACCAGCGGTGCGGCACGTTTTTGGATCCACCAGCGTAGCAGAGGTGGAAAAAAAGTGATGATGTGCACTTGCCCTCCAACTTAAGAAAAAGAAAGCTGCAAAGAATGAATAAAGCACATTTTATTATTCTATTTCGTCATACTTTGTTGGATTTTTTCAATGGATAGTAAGTGGTGACCCACCATTGTAAAGAACATAACCTGTATTTTAAAGGGTCATGAAGCACTAAACTACATTTACTGAGATGTTAACAGATATGTACAATGATAAGCCAATACATTATGAGTAAATAACGTTGATAATCTCCTAACAAATCCACATGTCAAGGTCTGGGTAGATTCGATGGTAAGCGAAAAATCAGTTCTCGTTGTCAACGAGTTGCGGGAGAAATAGGCAGGAGTAAAGACCTGAGTGACTTTGACAAGGGCCAAATTTTTATGGCCAGAGGACTGGGTCAGAGCATCTCTGAAACGGCTTGTGGGGTGCTCCTGGTCAGCAGTGGTGAGTACCTACCGACACTGGTCCGACAGGGTGTTGGGCGCCCAAGGACTATAGGGGCGGCTGTGGCTCAGTTGGTAGAGCGGGTCGGCCACTAATCGCAAGGTTGGTGGTTCGAATCCCGGCCCACATGATTCCACATGCCGAAGTGTCCTTGGTCAAGAAACTGAACCCTAAATTGCTCCCAATGGCAGGCTAGCTTACATACCTTACATAGCAGCTCTGCCACCATTGGTGTATGAATGTGGGTGTGTATGGGTGAATGAGACGCAGTGTAAAGTGCTTTGAATACCGTTAAGACTTAAAAAGGCGCTATATAAGTGCCGACCATTTACCATATCGATACATGAGGGAAACGAAGGCTATACAATCTGGTCTGAACCGACAAAAGTAACTTTTGAATGATGGTTACTGGAGGAATGTGTCACAACACGTAGTGCATCGCACCCTGATGTAAATGGGCTGCGTAGCCGAAGGCCGGTCAGAGTGCCCATGATGAACCCAGTCCATCGCCGGAAGCGCCTACAATGGGCACACATCTCTGATCACTGACAATGATGAAACAGCCTACAGAGAGGAGGTGCACACTCTGACACGCTGGTGTCAGGAGCACAACCTCTCCCTCAACGTCAGTAAAACCAAGGAGCTTGTAGTGGACCTCAGGAGGAAAGACGGAGAACACAGCCCCATCACCATTAATGGAGCACCGGTGGAGAGAGAGCAGTAGGAAATTAGATATTTTCACCAAATTTGGCATGCTTATGTGAGAGGCGCTATAATACCCAAAAAACTGTCTGTAATTGAAATTGGTTGTAACTATGAAACCGTTAATCCAATTGACTTCAAAATTTGCATACATTGTCTTTGTCTCAGCTGCCATCAACCAATCAAATTTCAGCAGCTTTTAGACATGGTTAACAATGACCGATAGGAACGAAACTTGGTGGACCTATTTGATTCTTGGTCTGAGAGGGTTGTGCAAAGTTTAAAAAGAATCGGCCACTAGGTGGTGCTATCACAATTTTTGTAGGTGTTAATGGTTGTATATAATGCAGTGTTGTGAAAAAAAAGGAATATATATCACCTGATAGCTCTTCTCATTCTAATCAAAGTTGCCTCAAGAAGCATTGGTGTCTGTCAAACCTTTCTGTAAATATTTCAGATAATCTTAAAAAACTACTTTTGCGATCTAGTCCTATGTTTTTCGCCGATTGGAACCAACCCAGTGCAGAAATATACTCTGGAGTCTGATTATCAATAATTATCAAAACATTTCAACACACGGTCGCTAAGGGGTGCCAAAACGTTCGAAAAGGGTAGGCCATTTGTACTAAAATGGCTATAACGCCCAACCAAAATGAGATATTTTCACCGAACTCAATACACATGTGTATGAGCTCAATCCGAGGTCACATTAAAAAAAGAAAACATGGAGTTTGATGCTATAACAGGAAAAATCATAAAACAGCTCTAACTATGCAACCGTTAGTCTGACTGAGTTGAAATTTGGCATGGAGTGTCTTTGTCTAAGGTCAAACTGAGCATTGTTAATTGGGACAGTCTAGCCTATGGAGGACTGTCCTTGTCACAACTGTGACAGCTGCCGAGTGACTGTGTATTGGACTTTTTTGAAAGTTATATTAAACTGTCTGAAAAAAAAAAAATATATATATATATATATATATATATATATATATATATATAATCGCATCTTAGTAAGCTATAAGTCAAGATTTGAACTACTTTAAAGGATTTTTTTTACTTTTGTGTCATTACATATTTGAGTAAGTTGAAACATAATACTTGGGTTAAAAAGTGTAATTCGGCAATTTCTCTCAAAAAAAAATAGTGTCGTCACTAGGGTTGGGCGATGTCCCCTAAATTGGCAGTTGACGATGTTGACAGTAAAACATCGCGATGGACGATGATATCGTCATATAATTTTCAAAAATTATATGAAAAATTATAATTTCGTTATTTTACTAACCCAACCCATCGTCGGCGCTTTATCAGTAGGTTGCACGACACGTGAAGCATTTTTTTTTTAGCTTTCACTTAAGAAGAGTTGTGCACTTTTTATTTTAATATATCTGTTTACATAAATACTATTTTCCACTTAAAAACTATAATTTCGTTATTTTACTATCCCAACTGACTCATCCGCGCTTTCCAATAGGTTGCACGTAAGGGGGAAAAATATTTCTTCCACTTAAGAAGAGTTGTGCACTTTTAAGCACTTTTTATTTTAATATATCCCTTTACATAGATATTTTTTTTCTACTGAAAAACTATAATTTCGTTATTTTACTAGCCCAACTAATTAGTACTCATCCGGGCTTTTTAATATATTGCGCCTAAGAAAAAAAAGTCGTCTTTGGGCAGCCTTCTTGTGAAGAGCAGCCACAGCCACACTCACTGATGAGCAAAAGGTGGAGGCAGAAATGACCATGTACCTGCAGGAAATGGCCATTGATGGGGAAGAGGACCCGCTGACTTGGTGGAAAACGAACGACAAAAGGTTTCCGTTCATGGCAAGATTAGCACGGAAATATCTGTGCATATGTGCTACCAGTACTCCATCAGAGCGGGTCTTCAGCACAGCAGGTAGTGTAGTTACTCCAATCCGCAGCTTATTAAAACCAGATAAAGTGAATATGTTGGTATTTCTGGCCAGAAACAATGAAATTTAAACATGGTCTATGGTGAAAGATATTAGACTTCTTTACGCATTTTTCGCCATCCGTTGCGGAGCTATTCGATTTTGAATATTATTTTTTAAACGTTCATTTGTGTAGTTCATATGACCACTTTACAATATTTCCATAACATAATTTATTTTGTAGCCTGTGCTGAAGTTAATTGTGCTGCTAATTATAAGTGAAATGTTAATGCCGAAGTTTCGGTCTGAGTGTTGTTCCCGTTTTCTTGTTCTTTATTTGTTGTTCTTCTATGTTTTAATAAATGTGTGTTATTCATATTCACCTTGTTTCTTTCATTTGATTTGACATTATGGATTTATGGCCAAGGAAATTTTTCTTTAAAAGTATTAACCAGACAAAAGTTATTTGACGTTCAGCTGGTCTGGGTTTATCTTAAACTGCCGCTTCAGTGTATACAAGAGCTATGTGACAATGAGCAATATTTTCTGAGACGCTACAACTACTAATAATTAATTAATAAAGGCTATTTTCTTGTAGCCTACAACATAAAATATTTTAATCTAAATGTACAGTGTAAGACATGTAAAAAAAAGACAAGAAGCTAACAATGTCCAGATCAATATTTGTGTAGCCTGCCTGACACGGTATTTTCACAGACTAACACGTCACGTCTCTGGCATATAGTACAGTATTTAAAATAGCATATATGCATTAGTTATATTCTCAATTTAATTTACAGAGCAATCCCTGCAAAGTTTTTAGGTTAACTATAGAAGAGACTAGGATTAGTGAGTCACACTAGCAAGACTCGCAAAAGGGGGCGTGGCATCACGATGGTGGCTCGACATTGTGATGTTGGTCAGCCATCACGATGGACGATGATATCGTCCATCGGCACAACCCTAGTCGTCACTGGTGTACAATGAATTCTGGGGTAGTCAAGGCTGTGAAGGATCCATCTGTTGTATCCTTCATTTCATGGGAAATGAAGGACATATTTGGAGGCCGCATTTGAAGGAGCCTTCGAATTGGGTCAGCATTTGTCACGCATCAGTGACGCAATCGGCCTTCGAATGCAACCTTTCATTAAATTTTTGCGATTATGTAAAAAAATACTTTTATGAACTAGTCCTAGGTTTTTCACTCAACCTCAATAAAACCAATGCAGTACAATTCTCTGGAATCTCTAGGTCAAGAATTATTAAAAATAAATGTTTAAATTTACCCTTTGGGTAGCTATAACAGTGTCATTTAGAAAATGGGCATGGTCAAGAGTACAAATAAACCCATAATTCCTAAACAAAAACTTAGAACTTCTCTTAATGAGGTGAGCACATGTGACATGATTCTAAACAAGCATGTAGACTTTTATGGATATCAGATCATAGGTGGTGCTATGAGCTTTAAAAAGCTTTAAAAAACATTTATTTCCTTAGTAAATTGCCTGCATTGGCTGTAAATGGTCTATTCCATCTATAATCTAGGTGGTTACATACATTTATTTAGGTTGCTAAATAAAACATAATACCTTTTTAATGCATGTGCTTAAAGAACCCTGTTAATTGCTGCTCGCAGCTATATTTATTATTATTATTCTGCTATAAAACTGATCATGCTGACCAAACCATAAGTCGTAGAGAGCTGAAACTTTGAGGGAAGGTTGTCCCCCAGAGTACTACAACATTTCAAAGTTTGGGCCCGATCGACCTCAAGGTGGCACTAAAGTGATCATTTTAAGTTTTGGCCCATAACTCCTAAACCATTCGTTGCACACTCAAGTGTCTTACATTGTTGTATTCCTCGACTCAAGACACGATTTCATCGTGCGGGTGTTAATTTCAAACCCTGATGACTACAGTCATTAAATGCAGTTTTAGGCGGAATAAACGGTATAAATAAAAATGGCTTGCACAGCAAACATCAAAAATTAATACTGGATGTTTGTTGTGTTCTGACATTGAATTAAGGTTCAAGTTGATGTTACATTTCTCTGTCTTGAATTGATCTTTGTCCATTTACTGTGTTTATTGTAGAGCTGATTGTAGCAAAAGAGAAACGTCAAGAACTGGATAAAGTGGAGGACAAACTTCAGTGTCGGAAACATCATGATTTCACAACTGGAGTAAAATCTTTGAGTTGCTCAAAGACTAAGAAGAATTTATCACCAGAAAAGCATAAAAGAAGAGCAGCCAAAAATACATTCACCTGCTCACAGTGTGGAAAAAGTTTCACAAATAAAAGCCGGTTTAATAAACACATGAATGTTCATATTGGAGAGAAACCTTACACATGCCATCAGTGTGGGAAAAGTTTTGCATATACAGTTTGTCTAAAAGGTCATCTCCGCTGTCACTCTGGAGAGAGACCATTTGAATGTGAAAAGTGTGGTAAAACATTTGTTTTGTATTCAGGCCTAAGAAAACATCTGAAAACTCACACAGATGAGAAGCCTTACAAGTGTTCTTTTTGTGGAAACCGTTTTGCACGCCTGTTCTATTTGAAAATGCACCAGAAGATACATACCGGTGTGGGTGCTCATATGCACTGTGGGAAGACCTTTATTTCAGCCAGCAGCATGATACAGCAGCAAAGAATTCATGCTGGAGAAAAACCTTACAAGTGCTCACACTGTGAAAAGAGTTTCAATCTGAAACATCACCTGAAAAAACACGAGAGAATTCATACTGGTGAAAAACCTTTCAAGTGCTCAAACTGTGAAAAGAGTTTCACTCAGTCACAACACCTGAAAAAACACGAGAGAATTCATACTGGAGAAAAACCTTACAAGTGCTCACACTGTGAAAAGAGTTTCACTCAGTCACAAAACCTGAAAACACACAAGAGAATTCATACGGGAGAGAAACCTTACAAGTGCTCACACTGTGAAAAGAGTTTCACTCAGTCACAAAACCTGAAAACACACAAGAGAATTCATACTGGAGAAAACCCTTACAAGTGCTCACACTGTGAAAAGAGTTTCACTCGGTCACATCACCTGAAAACACACGAGAGAATTCATACTGGAGAAAAACCTTTCAAGTGCTCACACTGTGAAAAGAGTTTCACTCAGTCACAAAACCTGAAAAAACATGAGAGAATTCACTGCTTCTGAAGTATCTACATTTTCCACCGAAAATGCCTTTACAGGTTTCCTGTCATTCATGACTTCTGATAACTGAATAAAATTAAATATATAAACATCTCAAGTTGTTTATAATGTACCAATTTTATTGCACAGCAATGTACGTATTAATTTGTTTCATGTGTGGAGAGGAGAAAGAGGGGGGGAAAAAACACTTACTATTTCTCCGATACACCGCAGCTTGGTCCTCTGCCACTCCTCCACCCTCTAATGGATGACAGCCGCACCTCCCTGGGCAGATCAGAGGCAGTCCTCCAGCCCCTGGTGGACGCAATGCCCCGCCGCATTTTTGGTGGATGGTAGGGTTCCCCCCATCCCTGGCAGCGATAACTGCTCCATGCGGTTGGTTGGGAGCCCCTCCTCCCCTCACGGTCTGCGGCTATTCCTCCGCATCCAGGCAGCTGGGCTACTCCGTCCTCCAGGGGATGGCCACGGCTGCTCCTTTGGGGTGGATGTAACGGCGAGAACTCCACTACAGGTTATCCCTCCCTCTTCCTGGATTTCGGCACCAGTGTAAAGGGATTAATGGAAACATTTTAAAAAAGAGAGGGAAAGGCCAACACGGAGCGGTAGTGGGAGAGAAAGAAAAAAGCCACTCCTTTGTTATCTTGGCTGTGTGCTTAGGGTCGTTGTCCTGTTGGAAGATGAACCTTCACCCCAGTCTGAGGTCCAGAGCGATCTGGAGCAGGTTTTCATCAAGGATGTCTCTGTACATTGCTGCATTCATCTTTCCCTCGATCCTGACTAGTCTCCCAGTTCCTGCCGCTGAAAAACATCCCCACAGCATGATTCTGCCACCACCATGCTTCACTGTAGGGATGGTATTGGCCAGGTGATGAGGGTGCCTGGTTTCCTCCAGACATGACGCTTGCCATTCAGGCCAAAGAGTTAAATCTTTGTTTCATGAGACCAGAGAATTTTGTTTCTCATGGTCTGAGAGTCCTTCAGGTGCCTTTTGGCAAAACTTTTACTGAGGAGTTGGTCACTCTACCATACAGGCCTGATTGGTGGAGTGCTGCAAAGATGGTTGTTCTTCTGGAAGGTTCTCCTCTCTCCACAGAGAAACGCTGCAGCTCTGTCAGAGTGACCATCAGGTTCTTGGGCACCTCCCTGACTAAGGCCCTTCTCCCCCGATCTCTCAATTTTGCCGGGTGGCCAGCTCTAGGTAGAGTCCTGGTGGTTCCAAACTTCTTCCATTTACGGATGATGGAGGCCACTGTGCTCATTGGGACCTTCAATGCCGCAGACATTTTTCTGTACCCGTCCCCAGATCTGTGCCTCGATACAGTCCTGTCTCGGAGGTCTACAGACAATTCCTTGTACTTCATGGCTTGGTTTGTGCTCTGACATGCACTGTTAACTGTGGGACCTTATATAGACAGGAATGTGCCTTTCCAAATCATTTCCAATCAACAGAATTAAGTTGTAGAAACATCTCAAGGATGATCTGTGGAAACAGGATGCAACTGAGCTCAATATTGAGTGTCATGGCAAAGGCTGAGAATACTTTCTGGATGCACTGTAAATCATATTTTAATATGAAACTCAACCAGAAAGACAAACACACAAATGTGTCAGACAGCTGTCCGCAAATCTCTCTCTGTCTCACTGCAGTCTCCAGTTGGCCTTTATGCCTCTCTGAGGCTTGATTAGCCTCATGACCCGGCCCCGCCCTCCACCCTGCCACATTCCTCCCTCGTTCGCTCAGGCCGGGGAACCCCCAGCATGACTCTTTCCTTGGGGAGGGGCGTGCTTTCTGCCCCATCTGCCGGCAGGTCAACCCTGTCTACGTGGATGAGGGATGGGACAAGGGGAGGGAAACAAAAAAAGTGTGGCACCTACACACCGTAACGGCAAATCGTGCCAAATTAACAAAACATTTTAAAAAAGAGAGGGAAAGGCCAACATGGAGCGGTAAAGGGAGAGAGAGAAAAAAAAAACACTTACTCGCTGGTTCTCCGATATGCCACAGCTTGGTCCTTTGCCACTCCTCCACCCTCTAATGGACGACAGCCATGGCTCCCTGGATGGATTGGAGGCAGTCCTCCGGCCCCTGGCGGACAGAATGCCCCGCCGCATTTTTGGTGGACGTAGGAGTCACCCCTGCCCCTGGCAGAGGTAACCGCTCCAGGCGGTTGGTTGGGAGACCCTCCTCCCCTCGCGGTTGGTGGCCGTTCCTCCACTTCCAGGCGGCCGGGATACTCCGTCCTCCAGCGGATGGCCACGGCTGCTCCTTTGTGTTGGATGGTTGTGGCGAGAACTCCACTACGGCTCATCCCTCCTCCTTCCCGGATTTCGGCACCAGTGTAAAGGGATTAATGGAAAGGAGGTGGCGAGAACCAGCTTGACAATATAAATAATAGTTTAATATAAAAGTGAAACAAAACTACAAACACACAAATGTGTCGGACAGCTGTCCGTAAATCGCTCTCTCTGTCCCAATGCAGTCTCCAGTCGGCCTTTATCCCTCTCTGAGGCCTGATTAGGGGCTGGGTGTGTGGAATCATGATCCGGCACCGCCCTCCGCCCTGCCACAGTGTGTTACCATGAAAGTATTATTTTGCACATTTCTGCATATTATTTGAATGTTTAATAAAGTACATTTCATCCCCATGAATCCTAATTTTTTGTTCGTTTTCAGTTTTATTGTGTTCAATGCGTAGATGTACTATTGTCGTATTACAGTTTAATTGCATTATCCTCTGAGGCTGTGCAATAGTATATAAAAATAATAACATTTTCCAGTCACCACGACAAGCAGGTAGGGGGCCCGAGCATATTAGAGTGTCTGGCATAGTTTTTGCAAGTACACACACCTCTTTAAATGTATCTCTAGTGATCTCTGACTGGCAAAGCAGGACATCATTAGTGCTGACATGAATAACAATTTTAGAAAATTTTAGCGTTTGCTGAGTGAGTCACCAAACGCCATGCTGCGGGGGCTCTAGAATCAGAACCAAAGTGTGTGTGTGTTGCTCGTTGTACTATCTGCATTTGAAATGTTATCTACCGGCTTCTCTTTCTCACTGACCTCCACTAGCATTCGGATGCGTGTCTCCTACTCATTAACCTTTTGTCAGCCTGACTAATTCTTTACATTATCACATGTGAATCCCTTACTGCTGACGGAAGAAGATATAATAAATATATGACATGCAATGCAGGAAAAAAAAATTACGGATCCCATGACATACCTTTGCATTGTTTGTTGTTGGTTGTTCCTAAGCAGTGAGGGATTGAGATAGATGTTAATCCCCCTTACAATTGTTTGTTGTTATGGTTGTTCTTGATTAGCGGTAATACAGAGGAGAAAAACAGGTGCACGCTGTAAAATGTGCACAGTTTTATCGTGATAAAAATAGAAAGCAAATTCATGCAGAGAATGCATGCAGTGGAAACGCAATGAGAATAATGTGGGGGTAAACCCAATATGCGCTGAAAAATGGCAGATGTTAATGAGTAAAAGCTGAAAACAGATAGATAAGCGATGTTAAAAAAGCTAGCAGGCTACAAACAGACTTGAGCTAGGCATCAGCAGCATTAGGTAAAATACACACAACTGACATACAGTTTTTGAATGGCACTTCAACGGATTCGCAGAAAAACAAGCAAAATTTAACTTGAGGCTGTATCTCAGGAGGTCAGGAGATAGAAAAATGGCTATTTTGGCTTATATCTCTTTAACGCTTTCATGTCACAAAGCTTCTTTTCTGCTCATGGTGTGGATAACTGGCTTGACCCCGGTATCACTGCTTGCAGCTATATTTATTATTATTATTATTTTTATTAATCCGCTTTGGAGTCCATGGCATCCCATAGAATCGCTTGTGGAAAAGTTATGAAATTTGGCACACACAAAGAGGGCAACAGAAAAATTGGTATCTATATCTCAAGCCCTCTAGCGCCACCGACTGCCCAAATTTGTGCTCACGTTTATGTGAATAACTTTTGAACCGTGGGTCCAAGAATCTAAATTCCCATTTCCTCTGATTCCTTGGCTCAAGACAATTCGATTCATATGACCATGAATTTGTTCGCCATTTTGAATTTTCTTAAAAACCTGCAATATTTTTATTGCACACAATGCATCGCATACACTTATAAAGTGGACCTACTAAGTAGGGGGAAACCAAGCTCACTATATGCCCAAAATTGCCTTCATCACCAGCCGCACCGGCCCCAATCCCCAAGGCGGCGCATTATGAGGGACGGCTGAAGTGGCTTTCTCTCATGAGGAAAGAAAGCAGCAACTGCAATGTTGCCATGGATATGTTCTCACACTGAGAACATGAACCATACATAAAATGCTGCCTGTGTGTGATCATAGCCCAGATACACAGCTCTTATGACCATCAGAAGCGGAGAGAAATCGACCGCATCCAAGAACTAAACAGGGGCGGACGGACATCATTATAAAGACGCATCCTGAAATGGACGTTCAACGCCAGCAGTGTATGGCTCTTTTAGAGAAAATAGCTCTTTCAGGAGCCCTGTCGAAGCACCCAGGGGCAAAGCTACACTGCCACGCAGAGAAGGTGAAAGCCTCTGTAGAGATGAGTGGAACAGTAAGTGAATGGAGCTCGCTGATCACACAACCGCTCGGCTCCGAAGAAAAAATCTGAATGGACAGACGCATATTTCCCTCCCTTTATACCCGTATATATGATATATGTTCAGGGGAGGAACATGCAAATTCTGCCGGCCAATTTCTCATTGGCCTTTTCTCAAGTTCAGAGATGCGCTCTCAAGAGAGACCCCTAGTGTTGCTTCTTCGACACAACATTGAAGTGAGCGACAGATGGGGAACTAGCAATTAACCAGGTCTATTTATCCTTGTATGATATTCATTTCTAACTGGAATGAAACTTTTGCTCATGTTGGCTGTCTAAGTGCAGCTCCGAATGTTGCCCTCCTCGTTCACTCTCACTCCAAGGAATAACATTGTTTGTTTGTTTGTTTGTTTTATTTTTTTGAAAGGGGACAGTGTACATTAATCAACATTGAAACAATGTAAATGTACCTGAGTTAGCTCAGAAGTGCTAATTTTCATCGGTAGTCCCCCAGCCAGATGTAAAAAAGGCAACCTTAAAAATAACCACAGGTATAAAATCACAAAAATACATTTCATATTAAAATAAATAAATACACAATGTTTAAGTGTACACAGAAAGCATTAGTGACTACAAGATTGGCTCTCAACCAGCCATTTGTTTGCATTTTTTTTGAATGGAAAGAATGACAAGGACTCTCTGATGTTTTCAGGCACTGTGTTCCATTGCTGTGCTGCTCTTACGGAGAAAACAGACTGACCAAAAGCTGTTTTTCTCCGGGGGATAATGCAGTCTTCCCTCACTGCCCCTCTGGTTACCCTAATCTCACTAGATCTAAGATGTATAAAGTCACATAGTGGAGGAGGTGCTAGACCATGTCTGATTTTGTAAATTAAACAGATGTTTTTGTATTTAATTAGATTATCCCAAGTAAGTAACTGATATTTCCTCAGAATACTACAGTGGTGATAGTGGTATGGTTTTTTATCCAGTATTTTTAATGATTGTTTGTATAATGTTTTTAATGGTTTTATTGTTGTAGAGTGAGTATTGGACCAGCTTATTAAACAATATGTTATATGGGATATAATCAGAGAAAAGAAATATAATTTAGCAGCTTCTGTTGAGAGAAAGTCTCTAATGAATCTGAAGTTCACTAGACTGAACTTAATCCTGTTACTAACTTTTTTATGTGAGTTTTGAAGTTTAGGTTAGAGTCTATATATAGTCCTAAATATTTATATTCTGTGATGACCTGTAATCTTTCTCCAGATATTACAATTTCAGGTTTTATATTTATATTATTTTTTGAAAAGAACATAGCTACTGTTTTGGATATATTCAATTGCAGACAAAATTGCTCTAACCAGGTTGAGATCAGTGACATGGCCTCTGTAAGTTTTGAGGCAACTTCCTCTGTGGATTTTCCATAGGCCAAAACAGCAGTGTCGTCTGCATACATCAAAGTCTCACAGTTTTTACACAAAGATGGTAAATCATTAATGTATAAACTGAAAAGAATTGGACCTATAATTGAACCCTGTGGAACACCAGTTGATAATGGTAAGGGGGTAGAACTATATTGGTCAATTCTTACACTTTGTGAATGAGATAAAAGGTATGAATTAATGAGGTCAATGAATTTTGGGGAAAAATTAAATGCATGAAGTTTATGCAGTAAAACTGAATGGTTAACTGTATCAAATGCTTTACGAAGATCTAAAAAGATTGCTCCCACTACCCCTCCATTGTCCATATTTGATTTAACCTTTTCTAGAAAATAACATATTGCTGTCTCTGTGGAATGATTAGCCCTAAAACCAAACTGCATTGAGTGCAAAGGAAAAGAACTGCAATTAAGATGATTGGTGATTTGTCTAGCAACCAGTTTTTCAAAGACTTTGGATACTGTTGGCAAAATATTAATAGGTCGGTAATTAGATTAAATAAGGGAATTACCACCTTTAAATATAGGAATGACACTAGCAAGAAATTTCCCTTGATCTAGTGACACATTAATGATGTGCGTTAGTGGTCCCAAAATTGACTGACCTATTTGTTTGAGCATGAGTGTGTCCATCCCATACACGTCTTTTGCTCTTGAAGACTTAAGCTGTGTAATTACCTTTTCCACATCAGATATGGATACAAATTTTGGATGTAGTGGGGGCTCAATTAACAAATCTGAACTAATAACAGGTAAGTTGTTATATTTCATAGGGAAACTTTTGGCTATGGTATCAACAGAATCAACAAAATACTCGTTTAGTGTCTGTGCCACAGCAGATGGATCCTGCATAAGCATCCCATTGTTCTTTAGTTGTATTGAGTTATTACTAGAAGAAGTTTTACCTGTTAGTCTATTGATCTGTTCCCAAATCGCTTTGGAGTTACCATGACAGTTTTTAATAATTGTAATAAAAAAGTCTGCCTTTGCTTTTCGTAATTGTATTAGCACTTTATTCCATAACGAAGCAAATTTTTGTCTGTCACAAGATAGTTTTGACTTTATGGCTTTTTTAAGGGCATTGTCTCTGTCTTTCATTAATTGTTTGATATCATCACTGAGCCAGGGAAAAGAATGCTTTCTGTTTTTGTGTTTAATTATCACAGCAAATTTTTTAATTATTCTTTAACATTATTAACATTATTCTTTTCTTATAGATATATACATTAATGCCTTTTTACGGAGTATAGTTGCTATTAGCAAGTACAATTACCCTGCACTCTGACCCCAGCTTAGCTGGGACCATAATAATAAAGGCTTCTCTATTAGAGCGGTTGGTCAGTCCAGCCAACTGCTATTGAGATAATGAGACCTGAATTATGCGCTATCAAACCAAAACATTAGGGTAAATGTAGGCTATTGGTATGGATCTATTCTAATATATTAACGCCTTCATAAGGAATTTACATATGAATACATTTCGGAGTTCTTCACGCCACCATGCGGCAGTTTTCTTCCAGTGAATATCATACAAGGAGAAATGGACCTTGCAAATTGCAAGTATACGCTCCATATAAAGGTCTTAATACATTAAATATGTTATTATTTTTCTTAATAATAATATTCAGAATATTTTTTATTTATTTATTTTCCCCTTTCTCGGCCAATCTGTAACGCCCAATTCCGAATGCGCTCTTAAGTCCTTGTGGTGGCGTAGTGACTCGCCTCAATCCGGGTGGTGGAAGACGAATCTCAGTTGCCTCCACGTCTGAGACCGTCAATCCGCGCATCTTATCATGTGACTTGTTGAGTGTGTTACCGTGGAGACGTAGCGCGTGTGGAGGCTTCATGCTATTCTCCGCGGCATCCACACACAACTCACCACACGCCCCACCGAGAGCAAGAACCACATTATAGTGACCATGAGGAGGTTACCCCATGTTACTCTATCCTCCCTAGCAACAGGGTCAATTTGGTTGCTAGGGAGACCTGGCTTGGGGGGGTTGGGGGATGCAGGGATTCAGTGGTGTGAGTTTTTGACCTTTAGATTACCATTTGAGAAGAAAAATGAGGTTAACCGGCTTTACAATTATTTGCATTTTTGCTTATTATGCAACAGCACTCATGCAAAAAATTCAAATCACATAAAAATCATCTAAACATCTAAGTGGACATATTTCTGGGGATTATGTGGATGCTAAGGGAAGCCCTATAACAAAAAAACTGATAAACACAAACACGCACGCACGCACGCACACACACAAACACATAAATAAATAAGTACTAAATAAATAAAAATAAGAGGTAATAAGAGATGCTCCAATTTAGGGCACAACACTGCTTATGAGCATCCCGAGCTCAGTGATGTGCTTAAGTATAAACCCTTTGCCCTCATAAGCCTGTTAAAACAGCATAATTTATTCTTAGCATACACCAGAGCTCTGTTTCAAACCTAGTGAGGTGCCTATTTAGACAGTCCCAACATGTAAAACCTAAGCATAAAGGCCAAATTATACTTTGGTTATTCACGACTGCATTGCCTAGATTTTCTCGACACACAGACAGTTCTCAAGCGCCAGCTGTTGGCTGTCCTAAAAGAGTTTTACAAAACAGTTAGACAAGCTCAGTGTATAAATTCCTCCCAGGTAAAGGAGAGAAATGTTGACTATAAATGTATAGTATTTCATTCAACATTGAAACATATTGATAAAAGTAACTCATGTTTTGTATGCTATGTATTTGTATGCTTTTTAGAGTATCATGTTGTTAGTTTAGCTACATGCTAATGCCAAAACTCAATTGTGACTCTCTTGTGTGCTGTACGCTGCTCACTAGCCTAAGGGGCCTTTCACACAGGACATATTTTAAAGTTCCGTTAGCACAATGTTTCTCATGCCATGACCTCTTTTATAGATTGCCGTGCAATGTGCGGTGGAGAGAGGAGCGCAGCTGCAGGAGGTGTAAAGACGAGGACAGGTGCTGGCAGTTACGTCCCCTCTGATCCAGCTCAAGAGCTTTCTGAAGATGTTTCATGGCGATCTCCAGATTTTTTCATCCTCTTCTTTAATAACGGCCAGCTCAGCGTGAGGCTGACACAACACATCCACCAGCATACCGTAGCAAACACATAAAAACACTGATTCTATGCACCTGGCTGTTTATCAGGCTAATCAAGTCTCCGAGAGGGATAAAGGCCGACTGCGTACAGTGGTGCGACAGAGAGAGATCGTTTTCGGGCAGCTGTCCGTCCTATGTGTGTGTGTTTGTGTCTTTTTGTTTAAGTTCTTAATTAAATATAATTTATATTGTCAGGCCGGTTCTCGCCTCCTCCATTCCATAACTCCCGTTACACTGGTGCCGAAATCCGGGAAGGAGGAGGGATGCACCGTAGTGGAGTTCTCGCCGCTACCATCCACCCCAACGGAGCAGCCGAGGCCATATTTCGGAGGACAGAGGAGCCCGGCTGCCAGGAAGCGGAGGAACGGCCGCCGACCGCGAGGGGAGAAGGGGCCCCTAGCCGACCATCTGGAGTGGTCAGGGCCACTGCCAGGGTGGGGGGGGAGACCCCTACCAGCCGCTAAATGTGGCGGAGTTAAGAGAGGACCGCCGACCATGAGCGAGGAGGGGCTCCCGGTCGACCACATAGAGCGGGAGAACCGCTGCCAGGGGCGGGGGAGACCCCTTCTGTTCCCCGCCAGGGGCCGGAGGACGGCCTCCGATCCGCCCGGGGAGGCACGGCTGTCGTCCGTTAGAGGGTGGAGGAGTGGCCGAGGACCAAGCTATGGCGTATCGGAGAACTGGCGATTTTTCTCTCTCTCTCTCTCCCACTGCGTTGGCCTTTTCCCTCTCTTTTAAATTTTACAGTGTTTTGTGTTGGGGTACTGCACTGTTACAGGAAGTACCCCCTATTCTAATCATTATTGTTTCCATCCCCCCTTCAAGATGAACTCTCCCTTTAAAACATCCTTTTCAAAGCACCATTCCCAATACTTTCCCAATACTTTCCCAATGGCTCAAACTAAGAACTACCCAATAATAAAAGATAATAAGACGCAGCACCTCCACAATGGATCTGGAGTAATTCTCAATTATGTCTCTCTGCTTATGAAGGTCGAGCTCACACTGCACACACTCTATCATTATGCACTGAAGACCTTTAGGAGAAGACCATAAGACCTTTGTGTTTACAAAAATAAAACAAGAAATAGAGGGTGAGCTTAAGTAAACGAGAAGGAACCTGGAGTCGACTCACGGTGACATTTGTGGCTATGAACTCCTTCAGGCAGTCTGATGCCAGCTGGTGTTGCTGTAACTGCAGTGAGAGGAATGCCAACGCCAACACAATCCTGAAATCATGAACAAAGTATCATTGCTGAGACACTCACAGCAATAGGAAGAACAAAGACAGTGTTGAATGAGGTCATTATGAGACCCATGAGTGAGTGATAATGTACAGTCATTAGCAAAATTATTACACGGTTCTCTTGAATGCTCCATTGTCCATTCTGGTTGGTCAATCGCACCATCCAGTGGTCTGATATTTCTGAATAACAACCGCAAATCTGGGGATAAAGTGATATAAGTGCAGCCATCCGGGTACTGGGGGTCATCTTTCCTACATCTCGTATCACTCTGTGATCTCCACAAGTAAGATAATTCAATTTATTTTAAACTGTAATCAATATTTCATGTCCGTTTATTAATTTGTCGAGCTGTCTGGTAATAAGCTGGATAATGAGCAGTCAGATGGTCATTTTCGAAAAATAAACACCAACAGAACTCGCAAACCGGAGGTGGAATTCTGCATTTTCTAGAGACTCCAGGCTTTTTCACACATAACATCATTTCAATGCAAATCATTATTTCATGTCCATTTATTTTTAAATATAATTCCCTTATGTGGAGCGGAGGGGGGTGGGGCCGGGCTGGAATGTGCACGCCCGGTCCCCAATCGGCCTAATGGGGAACGCGAGGGATAAAGGCGGCCGGTGACGACGGTTCGAGAGAGAGAGAATTACGGGCATGTCCGTCATTGTGTGTTTATGTTTGTGTTTTTGTTTTAAGTTTTCATTAAATTATTATTTATATTGACAAGCCGGTTCTCACCTCCTCCTTGCCCATCTTAACCCCCTTACATTGGTGCCGGAACTCAGGAGGGAGGAGGGATGCCCATTGCAGAGTCCTCGACACTGCCGTCCACCCTGGGGAGCGCTGCTGCCATCTGCCGGGTGATGGAGTAGCCCGACCGTCCGGATGCGGGGAACGGCCGCCGTCCGTGGGGGCGAGTGGGGACTGGATACCCTGACCTCCTGGAGCGATGGAACCGCTGCCAGGGGCGGAGGAGTGCCCTGCCGTCTTCCAGAAATGCGGAGGGGTCGAGTGAAGACCGCCGTCTGTGAGGGGTGGAGGGAAGTAACTCCCTGATTGCCTGGAGCGGTAGGGCCACTGCCAGGGGCGGAGGAATGTCCCCAGGTGCCGTCAGAAAAGCGGAGAGGCGTTCTGTCCGCTGGGGGTCGGAGGTTTGAGTCCGGTTCGCCCGCCTGGTCCCCAATCGGCCTGATGGGGCGCGCCAGGGATAAAGGCGGCCGGTGACGACGGTTCGAGAGAGAGAGAATTATGGGCATGTCCGTCATGTGTGTGTTTATGTTTGTGTTTTTGTTTTAAGTTTTCATTAAATTATGATTTATATTGACAAGCCGGTTCTCGCCTCCTCCTTGCCCATCTTAACCCCCTTACACCTTATTAAAGCTAATTCCTTACAGTAGAAATTGTGAGCGGAGACACCAAGACATTGTATTACGAATTTAATGGTGGAGAATTTTATTCCGACAAATAATTTAGTTATTAGTAATTTATCTTGCTTATAATGGTTGTCGAACGTGATGTAATGTAGAATACAACGTCCACGCATGTGGACTCGGGGTCACACAAGTTACAATAAACATTGTAATAATTCAGGACAATTCTAGGCCCTCCACGTGCTTGGAAAGTGTACAACAGTCTTCACTTTTAATGACTTTTTATTTTTATATTTAAATCTTTAGAAAACTGAATTTAAGACTTTTTAAGGACCCGCGGGAATCTTGATTAAACACGACTTTTTTGGCTTTCAACAGAAGCATAAACCATTGATTAACAACCTCAGAGCACACGGTAGCTCTGTCTTTAAGGTTTATACGTTATTTCTTGTCGCACTTTAATCTGTTTTGAAAAGTACTAATCTGATGTTAGTGAAACTTTGTAATATGGCACTTTCCGTACCACGGTTCGCTTATGTTTTCCTCTTTTGTAAGTCGCTTTGGATAAAAGCATCTGCCAAATGAATAAATGTAAATGTATTGTTAAAAATCAGTTCATCTATTGAGAGTCTCTGCTTAACATATGCTTTTGATCATTTACTGTAATACAGAATTAAAGGTGCACAGTTAAACTGCACAATATAGATGGAATTGTTGAATGCATTAGAGTTTAATAAAGTGATGTCTATAAGATTAGAAACAGAGACAAGCAGCTGTACAAATCTCTGGATCAACAGAGCTCAGTTTTGTAAATCTATTTCCATATGGAGTGATGGTGGAGTAGTGGGCTAAAGCACATAACTGGTAATCAGAAGGTTGCTGGTTTGATCCCCACAGCCACCACCATTGTGTCCTTGAGTAAGACACTTAACTCCAGGTTGCTCCGGAGGGATTGTCCCTGTAATAAGTGCACTGTAAGTCACTTTGGATAGAAGCATCTGCCAAATGCATAAATGTAAATGTAAATCTTCATAAATTAAATTCCCTGACTTGGGATCAGAGAGCTTTTTTAGAGATGAAAAACCCAGAGCTCGAACGAGGGTGAAAAACACGCCTGTTTGAGAAAAACTTGATGGCTGATGTATGCGGCTACAAACAGATAATTTAAATAGGCAAACACAAGGATTGGATCAAACGCTGCTTCCGTATGACTTTCATTTGTATGAATCCCCTTGAAAACAAACCTCTGATATCTTCTGTAACTTGAACTCATAAAAGGAATCTATAGGAATCCAAATGGCTCCTTACTGTTTGCACATCTGGAAGTTCACAATCAATTTGAGATTTCCTTTATTCAACATTTCAGAAACATCTATGAGATCGTGCCAAACCTGTGGAGGAAATACAGCAATGAGAGTCAGAACCAACGAGGACCGCGTTCCCCAAAAGCATCGTAAGAAATGAGACATATAATTCAGGTAAAATCCTGAGTGTATGAGGTTGGGTTACAGCTGCTTCAGTCAGCGGGATTAATAAAAGCCAGTGACGTGTGAGACAAAAGAGAAGGCAGAAAGATATACCTGTATGGAGAAAAGCCTGGGGTGAAGCTCTAGTTTATGAGACTCTATAAAATCGTAGGTGACCTTGGACAAACCGGCGGCTTCCTTCACCTGCATCAAGCAGACATTCAACCAGGTGTCTGAATATAAACACTTGGTGAAAACAACATGAAATATGAGCCTTCACCCCGTTCACCGTGACTCAAGACAATAAGCCTTGTAGCTTACAACAGACCTCTTTCACTATTTGAATTTCCACTGTAGAGTCAAGCCAACGAGCCAGATTCAATGTAAAGACAATAACAAGGGTCTTAGATGTTTCGTTCTTTATTTGTGGTCCATTGAGTGTTACATGGCTGCTAGTATTAGCTTTTAAAAGACAATTTTCTAAGTGTGACATAATTAAAGGTTTACCTCTGAGCTCAGAACTACATTATAGACATCCACTGGATCACTAGAGGAACTTCAAAGATAGCGTCATTCTCAAAAGTGCCAAACTTCTGACGCCTGATTATTGATTCCTACCTGTTGACAATGTCTTGTTATGATGTGCAATTGTGTTCGATACCATATTCAAAGGGGTCATGAGCATTCAAAATGTTCGTGATATATTCTACTATGAAGACGTACTGTACATTTCAGACCTCAAAACTTGATCCCCAATGCAATAAATGCAATTATTGAATCTAAGCGGCAAAAACGACTAGTTCTCTACTTGCACAACTACCCTATGTCATTTGTGTGCCCATTACTTCATGACCACCTCTACCTCTGACCTTTAAGTCATCACATCATTGGTCCCGCCCACTGGCACTTCAGTTCGTAAACAGAGAGAGAGAGAACAGTACAGACAGGCCTAGAGTGTCGTAACTATTCCTGAACACCAAAGGGGAAAAATCTGGACTATTTTGAATTATTTTTGTATATTAACATGCACTAGACAGACATCTTTGACCGCCGTCATGTATCTCGTGCCACTTTTAAAAGATGCGGTGTCAAAGGAGACGCCATTCTCTGTCATTCAGCTGTTGTTCTTGCTGTTTTGAGCACAATCTTCGATGCATTCTCCTGCCAATCTGTGCTATTTTTATTTGTTGGTGTATGTAAACATGCATTAGATGGACATCTTTGACCACTTTGATGCATTCCGGAGATTTGCATTTCAGTGCAGGATGATACATGCAGGATCTAGTTCGTGCTTTGGACTATGTATGTACTTGGACCCAATCGCAAAACAGTAAGTACGTTTTATTATTATATATATTTCACATGTCATGGCTGTTTGATAGATTGTGGTGCTGCTTACACTAAGTGAACAGTTATAGGAAGCAACAGAACAATATATTTGGAAGCAATGTGTTGGATGTGTGTTATGTGTACACCCTGAAATGTAGTTTTACAATGTTGTGGAGCTCGTTCATTCTCTTCTGTTTGAGATTCAGATATGGCTGTATTCGAGGGGCTGCACAATGTTAGCCGATCATAACTGTAGGTATTTATGTTGACGTTTTAAGGAGGCGCTTAGGCCAGAACCGAGCTTTTCAGACATAGGGCCAGAGACAGGGTGGAATTATACTAAATGATGACTGTTTTGGTGCAAAAAAAACTTTACTAACATTATCAGAGGACCTCAGGGAAGATAATAAAACAATATACACTCACCTAAAGGATTATTAGGAACACATACTAATACTGTGTTTGACCCCCTTTCGCCTTCAGAACTGCCTTAATTCTACGTGGCATTGATTCAACAAGGTGCTGAAAGCATTCTTTAGAAATGTTGGCCCATATTGATAGGATAGCATCTTGCAGTTGATGGAGATTTGTGGGATGCACATCCAGGGCACGAAGCTCCCGTTCCACCACATCCCAAAGATGCTCTATTGGGTTGAGATCTGGTGACTGTGGGGGCCATTTTAGTACAGTGAACTCATTGTCATGTTCAAGAAACCAATTTGAAATGATTCGAGCTTTGTGACATGGTGCATTATCCTGCTGGAAGTAGCCATCAGAGGATGGTACATGGTGGCCATAAAGGGATGGACATGGTCAGAAACAATGCTCAGGTAGGCCGTGGCATTTAAACGATGCCCAATTGGCACTAAGGGGCCTAAAGTGTGCCAAGAAAACATCCCCCACACCATTACACCACCACCACCAGCCTGCACAGTGGTAACAAGGCATGATGGATCCATGTTCTCATTCTGTTTACGTCAAATTCTGACTCGACCATCTGAATGTCTCAACAGAAATCGAGACTCATCAGACCAGGCAACATTTTTCCAGTCTTCAACTGTCCAATTTTGGTGAGCTCTTGCAAATTGTAGCCTCTTTTTCCTATTTGTAGTGGAGATGAGTGGTACCCGGTGGGGTCTTCTGCTGTTGTAGCCCATCCGCCTCAAGGTTGTGCGTGTTGTGGCTTCACAAATGCTTTGCTGCATACCTCGGTTGTAACGCAGTGGTTATTTCAGGCAAAGTTGCTCTTCTATCAGCTTGAATCAGTCGGCCCATTCTCCTCTGACCTCTAGCATCAACAAGGCATTTTCAGCCCACAGGACTGCCGCATACTGGATGTTTTTCCTTTTCACACCATTCTTTGTAAACCCTAGAAATGGTTGTGTGTGAAAATCCCAGTAACTGAGCAGATTGTGAAATACTCAGACCGGCCCGTCTGGCACCAACAACCATGCCACGCTCAAAATTGCTTAAATCACCTTTCTTTCCCATTCTGACATTCAGTTTGGAGTTCAGGAGATTGTCTTGACCAGGACCACACCCCTAAATGCATTGAAGCAACTGCCATGTGATTGGTTGATTAGATAATTGCATTAATGAGAAATTGAAGAGGTGTTCCTAATAATCCTTTAGGTGAGTGTATATATATATATATACACACTATATATATATATATATATATATATATATATATATATATATATATATATATATATATATATATATTAGGGCTGTCAATCGATTACAAATTTTAATCGAATTAATTACATGGTGTCCCAATTAATTAATCGCTATTAATCGCATATACAAATATTTGCTGAGAAAGCCATTTATATAACAATAATTAAATATATAATGATTATACATATTTATATCAATGTATAATTATACATAGTTATCTTTAAATATTAAAAAATTACTGTATAAACTGTATGTTGCGCATATAGCTGAAATTTCACTTACTGCCCTCTGGTGTAAACAAGTGGTACTACAAGCTTGCATTTCTCAGGACTCTTCCTTATTATGGTCTTGGGGGGGGGGCATTGTGAATAACATGCGTTATTTTTTGTAAAATTAATTGCACTGAATTAACATGTTAAATCGACAGTCCTAATACATATATATATAGATATATTTATAAAGAGTATATCATGACCCCTTTAAGCATTTTACACATGGATGAATTTCATGAAAGCATGTTCAGGTCATATTACATAATATATATGCCTGTATTTTGCATTGGAGTTAATGACGCCCATTTTAGGATCATTTGCATTTCTTGCATTGTCACAATGTCTAGTATTATATCCAGACACGTTACGATTCAGTTTTTGTAATACACAATCTCCTCCCTCAATAGTGATTTACATTACTGTAATAGTCTACATAAACTAAACATTAACGTTTTGAATTTTTTTATTCTAGAAAAATAAAGGTTTAATGCAAAATATTTTTTTCACTTTTTATTAAATTTTCTATTTAAATTAGCATAAATTAATCAAAAAAATTGTTTTCACAGCTAAGTGGAGATGGGACGTACACAGCACTTTACTCCTTTTATAGCCCAGTGAAACAAACATGCCTTTTCTCTTTATGCTTCTTGAGTTAATGAAAGTATGTGCTTTATTCTTGAACACATATTGCTCAGTTCTTAACAAGACCATGTAGGAATTTGCAAACAATAAAGTAACAATTAAAATTTTTTACTTACTTGCAATTGTGGATAAAATAATGAACAAACCAAACATAACTGTATATATCTTTTTAATCTGACTTTGATTCATTTTCTGTAACGATACTTTTCTAATGGGACTCAATCAATAGCCAATTCAAAAACAGCTCTGTTGTGACCACGACTGTATGACAGCATTACTGTATATAAGCCAGAACAATCTTATAATATAATAATAAATCAATTATAGACCCTTTAAAAATGGTATGTACTAAATATGATAGCTGTGTGATTTATTTATTTATTATTATTTTTCTTGCTTCTGTCTGAACTGTCATTTATAGTAAATCTGCGAATTATACACTGGTGGCATTTAATCAGGTTAAAGGCAGTGCAACAAATAGTTGAATGATGCATAAACATGATGCATAATTTCCTAATTCATATTTTTGATTTTGGGGCTTAAATATGGACTGGGCATATTCTTGACGGTTCATCTATACAGGTTCCTCGTGTTTGTCCTGGTGTTAGGTGCATTCAAATAACACCTACAGCACGTGTTCAGCTCTATATGCATGATCAGGATCCTGAAACTCCTCGGGAGCCTTCAGCACCTGTGCGAGAGAACCAGACCTGAAGAACATCCTGACACTCTGGAGCTACCACAGCGATGCGCTGAACACCAAGAAATGGCGTCTAATGGAGTCAAAGTGAGGCGAGGGAGAAAGAGTTGGAAATAGTCTGATTAATTATTCAAGCTATCACTGTATCTGATTATTCAGTACATCTCAATCTATATTTCACATCGACCTTAGATCTTATTCTAAACCCCAGTGAATGTCTAATGAGCTCAGAGCAACAGCCTTTCAAAGAGCCACAGGAGAACTCAATGTCCATGAGAAATAAAGCAATTATTACATGATGGCTAAAGCAGGCCAAGTCCAACAAATAAACTTGAAGACTCTATTTCAGAGTCACTAATTGAACCACGAGAGAACAGCGTGTGTTTTAGTAGAGAGCATCCAAGACTAAGAGCTTCTGTACAGTGATTATATATCCGTCACTGATCAATGACAAGTTTACAGTAGATAACATCACTCTGCTGAGCTGCACGCGCTGGACGTCCCTTGATAACGAGTTGCTCTCCTTGTCTTTATTTTTCAAAGTTAACTTCAGGAGGAGCTCTTCAGTGTGGTGATTATGGGGCTTTATGATCGATGACCGGATGTGCTATTTAAACATTTAAAGTCTCTATGGCCATGTTAAAGTTCAGACAGTTTCCTTCCGATTTCAGAGGTCGGCCAGAGCTGTGATTGTAACGTTGCAACATTGTAACATTGTATCATTGTATCACTGTATCATTGTAACATTGTATCATTGTAACATTGTAACATTGCAACATTATATCATTGTATCATTGTAACATTGTATCATTGTATCATTGTAACATTGTAACATTGTATCATTGTAACATTGTATCATTGTATCATTGTAACATTGTAACATTGCAACATTATATCATTGTATCATTGTAACATTGTATCATTGTATCATTGTAACATTGTATCATTGTATCATTGTATCACTGTATCATTGTAACATTGTATCATTGTAACATTGTAACATTGCAACATTATATCATTGTATCATTGTAACATTTTATCATTGTATCATTGTAACATTGTAACATTGTATCATTGTAACATTGTATCATTGTATCATTGTAACATTGTATCATTGTATCATTGCAACATTATATCATTGTATCATTGTAACATTGTATCATTGTATCATTGTAACATTGTAACATTGTATCACTGTAACATTGTATCATTGTATCATTGTAACATTGTATCATTGTATCATTGTAACATTGCGACATTATATCATTGTATCATTGTAACATTGTATCATTGTATCATTGTAACATTGTAACATTGTATCATTGTAACATTGTATCATTGTATCATTGTAACATTGTAACATTGCAACATTATATCATTGTATCATTGTAACATTGTATCATTGTATCATTGTAACATTGTAACATTGTAACATTGTATCATTGTATCATTGTAACATTGTATCATTGTAACATTGTATCATTGTAACATTGTAACATTGCAACATTATATCATTGTATCATTGTAACATTGTATCATTGTATCATTGTAACATTGTATCATTGTATCATTGTATAATTGTAACATTGTAACATTGTATCATTGTAACATTGTAACATTGTATCATTGTAACATTGTAACATTGTATAATTGTATCATTGTAACATTGTATCGTTGTAACATTGTATCATTGTAACATTGTAACATTGTATCATTGTAACATTGCAACATTATATCATTGTATCATTGTAACATTGTATCATTGTATCATTGTAACATTGTATCATTGTAACATTGTAACATTGCAACATTATATCATTGTATCATTGTAACATTGTATCATTGTATCATTGTATCATTGTATAATTGTATCATTGTAACATTGTAACATTGTATCATTGTAACATTGTAACATTGTATCATTGTAACATTGTAACATTGTATAATTGTATCATTGTAACATTGTATCGTTGTAACATTGTATCATTGTAACATTGTAACATTGTATCATTGTAACATTGTAGCATTGTAACATTGTATCATTGTAACTGTTACATATACCTTGTCTTGTTTTACCGTTGCCCCTTTGTTTACCTTTTTTGTCCCTTGTTTTGTTCCATAGTCTCCTTGTCAGCGTTGGTGTTCTCTGTCATTGTTTTCACCTGTCCCTCGTTAACTTGCCCTTTGCCTCTGTTTATTCCCTCGTCATCTTGTTGGAGTTCTGTCTGTTCATTGGTCCCTTGTTCCTGTGTTCATGTATTTATATCCTGGTTTTTGTTTCAGTCCTTGTCTTTCGTTGAACGTTGTTAGCCCGGTGTGTTTTCCCTGCCCGTTTTCCCAGTGTTGTGTTTTATTTCCCCATTGAGGGTTTTCCTTTGTGTTTGTTTGATTTTGTTAAATAAAGTAAGCTTGTCTCCTCGTCTGCCTTCGCTGCCTTCTGTTCACAACAGTAACATTGTATCATTGTATCATTGTAACATTGTATAATTGTAACATTGTAACATTGTATAATTGTAACATTGTAACATTGTATAATTGTAACATTGTAACATTGTATCATTGTATCATTGTAACATTGCATCATTGTAACATTGCATCATTGTAATATTATATCATTGTAACATTGTAACATTGTATCATTGTAACATTGCATCATTGTAATATTATATCATTGTAACATTGTAACATTGTATCATTGTAACATTTTAAAATTGTAAAATTGCCACTGCTATTAAGCTTTCACATGAAAAGACGATAGCATCTGTCTAGAGCTTTTCAAGGACAGATTTCATCCCCAAATCAAAATATACTGTATTACATCTTATATAAAGACCACAAAGCCTATTTTAGGACCTTCTTATTAATCAATGTTAGATAAGAAAGTGCCATTCCATTTAAGGACTTGGTAAAAATGTCCGATAGTAGTCCAAGTCCTCCTGGAAATAAAATAAGGACAAAAACAGGGATAAAATAAAATGAAAGCTCTAAAAGAAAGACTTATTCCTCTCTGAAGCGGAGGCGAGCATCACTGGATTCAACTTGAGAAAACAATATTGCTGAGACAAACAAAAGCATGATAAACTGTACATACTAAACACACCATCGACACCAAAGGACAACACAAACTAGAGTCCTGAACCCTCAAGTCTCTGTGATATGACTGGAGTCGTGTGAATTGCTTTTATGCCTAAATATGACTTTTGGACCGTCGGATAGCCAGCAGCCTGATGGCACCTGTTTACTTGCATTATATGGACAAACAGAGCTGAAATGTGCTTCACTTCAGTTCTGCTATAGAAGGAAAGTCATTTCTATCAGGAACACCGGCAGACTGAGTGAAATTAGATTTATTTGATGAATATAAAACAGAAACGCAACGTCTCTCTTTTGTGTAATCCCCGTCTGAAGGTCCGAAGAAGTTGTACTCGGAACCGTCATATCCTGCCGGAGATAGGAGGCAGGGGCGAGGAGCCTACCCCCATGCGGGACGGGACTCAACACGTGGTGGTGGGGTGGAGGAGGTTGCCGTGTTAGCACACTGAAACAGCAATGAGATTGTGAGCAGACTTATAAAGCAACGGCTTAAATGTGATTGGCTAGGAGTTCCCCAGTTAATGGTGCGATGATGTACAGCTGCTAGTCTTCCCGCTAGAACTACGCTGCGCTTACATACACATCTGGGATAGCTTAACGGTGAGTAGATCATGAGATTTTTGGGTGAACAAACCCTTTAAAATGTCAAGAAAAATGAAATGGATCAATCTTACGAGCACTGATGTATAGTAACCCATAAGACAATTGATAACAATCCCAAAAATGTGCTGAAAACAATATGGCTACACATCTGTCAATGCCATGCTTGATAAAAGCAGGTGAGCTGTCCACCTGACAACATAAGGGCGTGTCCAAAATGGTAAAACTTAAGATAAAAACAAATATCACAATTGCTTCAAGTTATATCAAATTATTATCCTAACTAGGTTTTTAGTGTGAGTTGTGTTTGCCTGTTGAAAACTCACTGCCATGATGTTTGGGTGTTGCTTATGATTGGAGCATGGCGGTGTCAATCACTATCATTGGTTTTATGTCAAACAGAAGATTTGACATTCTACCGAACATCATCTTTTGTGTCCCATGGGAGAAATAAAGATATCCAGGTTTGCAAAGTCATATAGCCTCTCCTCTTTGTCTTCCTCCACCTCATCTCTCTGCTTTTCAAGCTCTCTGTTGATTTTCCATCTGTTGAAATGGACTCAAGTTATCTCTGAGCAAAATAGAAAATGCAATTATTCGAGACGAATGCCAGCTGCCAAGCGCCGCTTCAACTTCACTGACTAACTGGGTGAGAAAGAGTGCATGCCCTCCTGACAGCATCCAACTGGCATCAAATAAAGGTTCAGTAAACGGTCGCTTGTCAACGCACATTTATGAGGCTCATTTGCTCTTTTTTTCTACATTTTTTTATGTTGCAGAAGCTCCAAGAGTATCATGATTATGATAACAAATCCCTGCAAAATGTAAACATACAAATAGATTTTATGTGGGTTGTGTGGGATTTCTGCCACTTTTGCATGAAAATATCCATCCATCCATCCATCATCCATTTATCTATCTATCTGTCTGTCTGTCTGTCTGTCTGTCTATCTATCTGTCTTTCTGTCTATCCATCTATCTATCTATCTATCTATCTATCTATCTATCTATCTATCTATCTATCTGTCTGTCTGTCTGTCTGTCTGTCTGTCTGTCTGTCTGTCTGTCTGTCTGTCTGTCTGTCTGTCTGTCTATCTATCTATCTATCTGTCTGTCTATCTGTCTTTCTGTCTATCTATCTATCTATCTATCTATCTATCTATCTATCTATCTATCTATCTGTCTGTCTGTCTGTCTGTCTGTCTGTCTGTCTGTCTGTCTGTCTTTCTGCCTGTCTGTCTGTCTGTCTGTCTATCTATCTATCTATCTGTCTTTCTGTCTATCTATCTATCTATCTATCTATCTATCTATCTATCTATCTATCTATCTGTCTGTCTGTCTGTCTGTCTGTCTGTCTGTCTATCTATCTGTCTTTCTGTCTGTCTATCCATCCGTCCGTCCGTCCGTCCGTCTGTCCGTCCTTCTATCTATCTATCTATCTATCTATCTATCTATCTATCTATCTATCTATCTATCTATCTGTCTATCTATCTATCTATCTATCTATCTATCTATCTATCTATCTATCTATCTGTCTGTCTGTCTGTCTGTCTGTCTGTCTGTCTGTCTGTCTATCTATCTATCTATCTATCTATCTGTCTTTCTCTCTATCTATCTATCTATCTATCTGTCTGTCTGTCTGT
>NC_068295.1:1311238-1313738 GCF_025860055.1 Xyrauchen texanus
GTGTATGTGTGAGTGTGTGTATGACAGAGAGTGTGTATGTGAAAGAGTGTGTGTGTGTGTGTGTGTGTGTGTGTGTGTGTGTCTGTGGTTGTTTGTGTGTGTGTATGTATGTGTGAGTGTGTGTATGACAGAGAGTGTGTGTGTGTGTGATAGAGTGTTTGTGTGTGTGTGTGTGTGTATATAACAACACACACACACACAAACCCCCGCAGACCTTTCCATTCTCCAGCATGCTTGTTTGCCTCAGTGAGTTCTGCGATGGGACTGCCAGCTCATCTCAGGGCGAGTCCACGATCTCGTTTGCGGCTCACGTATTGGAGGATCTTTCGATTACAGCACCAGAGAGCAGATGCTATGCCGAAGCTCACAGCTGACCGGGCAAGCATGGCCATCAGCTGTGAGCTTCAGGCTGGAGGGGAATCCTCCACTCCCCCTTGAACCCTCGTGGTTTGATGATTGGTCCAGGGGCCCAGAGCGCCGCCACCTAGGACCTGTAGGTTTATGTCGTCACTGACGGCCAAGGCCGGGGACCATACAACACATCCTGCCCAGGCGCAACTCAGAGCTTTAGAAACTCCGAGCAGCTCTTTGTCTGCTTTGGTGGACAGCGTAAAGGGGGAACATCATGGTTAATAACGTAACCTCCATTCCCTGATGGAGGGAACGAGAACTTGTTTCCCTCCTGCCCCAACACTGAACTACCCGCTGAAATGGCCGAGACCTCGTCTCGGCTCCTCAGTGCGAAACCTGAATGAGTGGTTGCTTTGCAGCTCCTTATATATCCGTATGTCCGGGGGAGTGGCATGCAAATTTCACTCGCCAATTTTCATTGGCCTTTTCAAAGATGTCTGGGGCTACAAGGAGCGACTCCTAGTGTCACTACTTCGACACAATGTTTCGTTCCCTCCATCAGAGTGGTTATCTGAGTTACAGTAGACTTTATCAGTTTAAACCAGTCTGACCATTCTCTGTTGATCTCTCTCATCAACAAGTGTTCCCGTCCACAGAACTGCCGCTCACTGGATGAGTTTTATTTTTGGCACCATTCGGAGTAAATTCTAGAGACTGTTGTGTGTGAAAATCCCAGAAATACTCAAACTAGCACAATCATGCCACAGCCCAAATCACTGAGATCACATTTTCTCCCCATTCTGATGGTTGATATGAACATCAACTGAAGCTCCTGACCCGTATCTGCATCATTTTATGCACTGCACTGCTGCCACACGATTGGCTGATCAGATAATCGAATGGATGATGGGATGTCTTTTTTAATACACTTTCTCTGTTCTTTACAGTCAGTTGTTGATCATCAACAACCAAAAATAAGCATTTAATTCTAATCAGGCATCGGACAGATGAGATAAAGCCTTGTGCTAATTGACCCTTCGCTAAGCCCCGCCTTAAAAGTGTTTCTGACCAATCCTGTCTAAGCAAATGTTGCAGATTACTCTGACACACGTTTGCTATTTTCCAATGAGTGCCTACGAGAATAATGTGCGTTTGAGTCGTTTTTAGTGGGATTTTATTCAAATAAAATGTGTAATCGGTTTCATATGACACTTTTTTCTTTTCAAGCGACAACGTCACTCTTCATTCCAGCCCACTTTACAGTCGCTGTCTGCAGAAATGCAGAATTTCCTTAAAGAGACAGTACCGCTTTTCAATGTATATGTAAATACTACAATGCAATTAAACAATAAAATGTAACAAAATATAATATCATACTGTATGCATTGAATAAATACGTTGATTTGGTAATTTTTAAAGAGCTAAAATGCATGTGGAGCGGAGGGGGGCGGGGCCGGGTCGGAATATCGCCCACCCAGTCCCCAATCGGCCTGATGGGGCGCGCGAGGGATAGCGGCGGCCGGTGACCACGGTTCGAGAGGGAGAGAATTACGGGCATGTCCGTCATGTGTATGTTTATGTTTGTGCTTTTGGTTTGAGTTTAATTAAATTAGCATTTATATTGACAAGCCGGTTCTCGCCTCCTCCTTGCCCATCATTAACTGTGTTACATTGGTGCCGAAACCCGGGAAGGAGGAGGGATGCCCGTTGCAGAGTCCACGACACTGCCGTCCACCCAGGGGAGCGCCGCTGCCATCCGCTGGGCGACGGAGTATCCCGACCGCCCAGATGCGGGGAACGGCCGCCGTCCGCGGGGCAAGGTGGGACTGGATAGCCTGACCGCCTGGAGCGAGGTGCCGGAGCCATGCCGGTGCCGGGGGCGGAGGAGTGCCCTGCCGTCCCCAGAGACGCGGAGGGGTCGAGGGAGACAGCCATCCACGAGGGGAGGAGGGAAGAAACTCCCCGACTGCCCGGAGCAGTAGGGCCGCTGCCAGGGGCGGAGGAGTGTCCCCATTTGCTACCAGAATAGCGGAGGGGCGTTCTGCCCACTGGGGGTCGAAGGTTTGACTCCGGTTCGCCCGGGGTTGGAGCGGCTGTCGTCCGCCGGAGAGTGTGGAGGAGTGTTTGAGGACCACGCGATGGTACATCA
>NC_068295.1:1318738-1323738 GCF_025860055.1 Xyrauchen texanus
CCCAGAACATTATGACCACCTGCACTCGCATCATCTGCACTCCTGCACATTAGTTTCACCTGCACTCGTCTCATCACCTATCATTGTTTACACCTGCACTCGCCCCTATATATTTCACAACCCGTTCGTCTCACTCCTGTTGGTTATTGTATTTAGTTTCCCATGTCTTTGCCCCCCGCTAGTCTCGTCTAGTTTTGATCTCCTCTTGTCCTACTCTTAGCTTGCCAGCTCCCCTTGTTCCCCTGTCTTTTGCTCCCACTAGTCCCGTCTACTGTGATCCTGTTTCCCGGCTTCGACCTCCCCACTCTCGTTGACCACTCTCTCCCGGATTTGCCCCTTACTCGACTTTGTTTCCCCGGCTTTTGACCCTACGCTACCCTGACCATTCTCCCTCTGGATTTTCCGTGCTGTACTTTTGTTTGCCTGCAAATAAACGCAGTTTTGACATACATTGTGACTGTCTCATCTTGTGTGTGTGTGTGCGGGTTACAAAATGGAGATGATTTAGTACTATAGGTACTCTCTCTAGAAGTGGCCGTTAGATATTCATCTATGCACAATTAGACAAACTGTCTATAAATGGAGATGATTTAGTACTATAGGTACTCTCTCTAGAAGTGGCTGTTAGATATTCATCTGTCCACAGTTAGACAAACTGTCTATAAATGGAGATGATTTAGTACTATAGGTACTCTCTCTAGAAGTGACCGTTAGATATTCATCTGTGCACAGTGAGACAAACTGTCTATAAATGGAGATGATTTAGTACTATAGGTACTCTCACTAGAAGTGGGCATTAGATATTCATCTGTCCACAGTGAGACAAACTGTCTATAAATGGAGATGATTTAGTACTATAGGTACTATCTCTGATTTAGTACTATAGGTACTCTCTCTAGAAGTGACCGTTAGATATTCATCTGTGCACAGTGAGACAAACTGTCTATAAATGGAGATGATTTAGTACTATAAGTACTCTCACTAGAAGTGGCCGTTAGATATTCATCTGTCCACAGTGAGACAAACTGTCTATAAATGGAGATGATTTAGTACTATATGTACTCTCTCTAGAAGTGACCGTTAGATAATCATCTGTGCACAGTTAGACAAACTGTCTATAAATGGAGATGATTTAGTACTATAGTTACTCTCACTAGAAGTGGCCGTTAGATATTCATCTGTGCACAGTTAGACAAATTGTCTATAAATGGAGGTGATTTAGTACTATAGGTACTCTCTCTAGAAGTGGCCGTTAGTATTCATCTGTCCACAGTTAGACAAACTGTCTATAAATGGAGGTGATTTAGTACTATAGGTACTCTCTCTAGAAGTGGCCGTTAGATATTCATCTGTCCACAGTTAGACAAACTGTCTATAAATGGAGGTGATTTAGTACTATAGGTACTCTCTCTAGAAGTGACCGTTAGATATTCATCTATTCACAGTTAGACAAACTGTCTATAAATGGAGATAATTTAGTACTATAGGTACTCTCACTAGAAGTGGCCGTCAGATATTCATCTGTCCACAGTTAGACAAACTGTCTAGAAATGGAGATGATTTAGTACTATAGGTACTCTCTCTAGAAGTGGCCGTCCAGTCAAGATGACTCAAAGGACTCACCGCAGAATGCTCAATGAGGTATAAACAAACCGGAGAGTGACAGATAAAGACTTGAAGGAATCATTGGAACTGGTGAACATCTCTGTTCATGAGTCTACTGTACAGAAAACATCAAACAGGTGTGGTGTTCATGGCGGGACATCATGAAGGAAGCTGCTGCTTTCCAACAAAAACATTGCTACGCACGTGAACGCAACCTTGACACTCCACAACACTACTAGGAAAATGGTTGTGGACTGATGAAACTAAGGTTGAATTGTTTGGAAAGAACACGATGCACTACATATGGGGTAAAAAGAGCACCGCATACCACAACACTGCTAGACAAACTGCTGGCACACACACACACACACACACACACACACACACACAAAGGTGCTCTGCACTGGTGGTGACACGATTCCTTAGCTGACTGCTCAGGAGGAGACGGTCCTGGTGCCTGCTGGACACTCTAAGACGTCCTGTAGCCTCCTTGGCTGCAGTTGAACCTCTCTCCTTGAAGATCTTGATGATCCGGTAATTGGTTCTTTCAGGTGCAATATTCTTTGCAGCATTTTCCTTGCATGTGAGGTCATTTTCATGCAAAGCGATGATGGCTGCATGTCTTTCTTTAGAGGTAACCGTTGCTAACAAGAACACAATGATTGGAAGCACTTATTCCCTCCTTTTATAGCATCAGTCTGCTCTTATAATCCAATCAGAATGATCGAGGGATGTCACCTGACTAGTGCTCGCTCACACTTTCCTAGGTGCTGCTGATATGATCAGTGAAATTATATTAGCTGGTCGTTTTGTGCCAGGGCCAAAAAACTGTGAAATTTGGTAAAAAAGTAAATTGCTTTGGTCAGCTTTTTGCACTTATTTAAAATGCATCTGATCACTCTGCACAATCATCTAGAAACAGTATGAATCAACAGCACAACATTATGTGTTAATCATTCACATATTAAGGGTTCCTACTTCTTTAAATGTGTGAATCCTTTGTATGGTTGGCTGATGCAATGATTGAAGAAATTTAGGTTCAATCACCTGCTTGGCACCCCAATTAATTAGGTCAATCCGTTACATAAAAATCACGAGAGTAAATAGGGACCGTTTAATTACAGGTTGATTTTAAACTTCTCTAATCTTCAAGTCCGAAAAGTGTTTTATAAGGTAATATTCCCATCACCTAATATGTAGTTTAGTGTCAGCAGTCTTGAGAAACTCTTAATAAGCCCCAAACGGGGAACTTGAGGATGGGCTGCAGTGACAGAGACAACAACATCACATTAACTCAAGAGTACTTACCACATAATTGGCTCCCGTGCCACCAACTATTGTCTTTATATTTTTAATTCTCTCTCTCTCTCTCTCTCTCTCTCTCTCTCTCTTTTGCTCTGTTTTTATTAATGATCAATCCTCCATAACTAGCTCTCCCCATCTATCGCATCCTCTCATGTGCTTTATCACTCTTTCCCTCTCTCCCTGATAGAAAGTCTATGCCTGCAGCGCTCCTTATGGCAACACTGAGAATGCAACATGTACAACATTTTATGTTATGACTCAAGCACTGACACATTTTACAATGCAATGACATGTTAAATCAAGCTTGCATAGCTTCAAATGTCTGCGTTCACGTGTGTTATGTTGTAGGCTTTAGGGACTGTTCACACAGGATGCAATCTTGTGTCCATCTGCACTATTTTGTAATCGCTGATCCATGTAAACACACTCGAGACCCCCACAGTCTATTCCATTTTTAATGGCACCGTCTGTTTATACGGCACTTAATGTGCATGTAATAGTTAACTGCATTCAGCAGAAATCTGTCTCATAAACTCTCCTTACCAAACATTCCTGTTAAAGACTGAAGGTGAGACGTAAGGAAAGAAACTGTTTAGAGTGCAGCAAGTTCAGCTATAACGTTTTCCACCACTTTATCTTAAGCTTGTAATTATTGAATGTACTTGCTGCAAAATAGCATATAGTATCTCACAAAAGTGAGTACACCCCTCACATTTTTGTAAATATTTGATTATATCTTTTCATGTGACAACACTGTAGAAATGACACTTTGCTACAATGTAAAATAGTGAGTGTACAGCTTGTATAACAGTGTACATTTGCTGTCCCCTCAAAATAACTCAACACACAGCCATTAATGTCTAAACCGCTGGCAACAAAAGGGAGTACACTCCTAAGTGAAAATGTCCAATTATTTGTAATACTAACGAGTCACATGACACCGGGGAGGGAAAATGGCTAATTGGGCCCAATTTGGACATTTTCACTTAGGGGTGTACTCACTTTTGTTGCCAGCGGTTTAGACATTAATGGCTGTGTGTTGAGTTATTTTGAGGGGGCAGCAAATGTACACTGTTATACAAGCTGTACACTCACTATTTTACATTGTAGCAAAGTGTCATTTCTACAGTGTTGTCACATGAAAAGATATAATCAAATATTTACAAATATGTGAGGGGTGTACTCACTTTTGTGAGATACTGTATGTCTTCTGATTGCAGAGAAAGAGAGCAAACTTTGAGAGAGAGACTAAAATACAGAGAGGTGGTTAAAAACTCATTGTTTTATAATGTAATCTTGTGGTTTGAGAACTTGTTTACTGCTGTCGTTATGCTTTACAACTTGCTTTTTGGAGAACTGCTCATCACAGTACTTTATTGACTCTCTCCGTGGTCCTGAAATACTTCTGAGAAATCTGCCTCTGTCCTTGGTGCTGAAATTGTGACCATTTCCAGATAAACGTGTTAGTGCCACCGAGCTGAATAAGCTTAGTTCCCACAGGAGTGTGATTGTATGTTCATACCACTATAAATGTCTTTTGATTTATAGAGATGAGAAGAAAGAAAGCAGTGGTCAACCAACATGAGTTTTAAACCAATGGTGGCTTATAAATGGATGAAATGGTGATATACACGATATAAGTAAGGCTCAAGCTCCACTATCAGCATGATGGTAACCCCCAAAACTACAAAAACAAAAAAATTATAATAATTCAAAAATTCTAAATATCAACATAACAAAACAATTAAAAAAATAAAACACTAACAAGTGTCCTCATTTATATTCATCTTGCACAAAGACACATCAACAACACTTATTCTTGCATTTACATGTTGTCCTAATGCACACGGATTAAGAAAAGCTGACAAGACACTTGTTTTGTCTAATCAACTCCACTAGTTACATTGTTTTTTGAATAATATGAACATGGGAGTGAACACAAATTAACATTTGTTTCTCACGACATTTATTTAAATATTTTCACAATATTTTCCTTAAAAAAAATTCAACAGATATTATTATACATGAAAGATTTTGGAAATGAAAAAAAGGAGGAACATACATATAATCTATTCATTTTACAATTGTCA
>NC_068295.1:1328738-1401238 GCF_025860055.1 Xyrauchen texanus
GGATAATACCTCAAATCATGCTGCCTTTTGAGGAATCAAATGCTATTACTTAACGGAGCACCCTAGCAACCGCATAGCAATGCACTGGCAACCACCCACAACATGGCAAAAGTCACTGCCACCATGTTACAAATTATATTACCACACACAATAGCATTGGTTTATTGTTGTGATAACGTGCATGTAGCATGGATGCTAGAGGTCTTATCTTTTTTTCTTTTTTTATCCAGTTTTCTCCCAATTTTG
Source organism: Xyrauchen texanus (assembly GCF_025860055.1). NCBI lineage: Eukaryota > Metazoa > Chordata > Actinopteri > Cypriniformes > Catostomidae > Xyrauchen > Xyrauchen texanus. The sequence goes on from NC_068295.1 coordinate 1,328,985, forward strand.
CAATGCCCAATTCCCACTACTTAGTAGGTCCTCGTGGTGGCGCTGTTACTCGCCTCAATCCGGGTGGCGGAGGACGAGTCTCAATTGCATCCACTTCTGAGACCGTCAATCCGCGCATCTGATCATGTGACTCGTTGTGCATGACACCGCGGAGACTCACAGCATGTGGAGACTCATGCTACTCTCCACGATCCACACACAACTCACCACACGCCCCATTGAGAGAACCACTAATCACCACCACGAGGAGGTTACCCCATGTGACTCTACCCTCCCTAGCAACCGGGCCAATTTGGTTGCTAAGGAGACCTGGCTGGTCTGAAGTCACTCAGCACGCCCTGGATTCTAACTCAAGACTCCAGGTGTGATAGTCAGCGTCAACACTCGCTGAGATACCCAGACCACCATATTCTTATTCTTACTCTTATTTTGAAATGACGAAATGATGAAAAAACTATTGGCAACTATCAACATAGATTTTGCAGACAACCGATCGGCACTATCGGCACTGATTAATTGGTAAAACCGATATATCGGTCTTCCTCTGTTGGATGCATACCAAATACCAAGACAAAGTCAATTGCAAGGATGGTAAAGATTCTAACCCTCCTTTATCACTGGTGCTAATGCAGAGGTGTATGGTTTGGTCCTTGCAGGTAATGGGACAGGGTCAGATGATCTTGAAAAATGTCTTGAAACTCATTCGAGATTTGAGCCAGAGTTGTACCTTTTCACCAAGGACACTCCGGGTCTGTGACTTGTGGACTCGACTGGGGGAGTAGAGCACACGTCTTCACCTCAGGGGCGGGGAAAGGCGCTATGCTCCAGCGATACACCCGGCCAGCTGTTGTCACCGTATTACCGAATTCGACATATTCAGAAACCGGCTCAACCCGGAGGTTGTAAGACCTCGTGAAGGTATTGGGTGTTGCCCAGCCCGCCGCTCTGCAGATGTCTGCTGGAGAGGTGCCATAGCCAGTGCCCACGAGGATGCCACACACTTGTAGAGTGTGCCATCACAAAGCTATGGTGTCCTGGAGGCTAAGTGGTTACTTCTGGCAAAGGGTAGAAGAGTCCACCCTCAAGTTTACAGTTAGGAGTTCGTTCAAATTGCTAAAGCTGACATCACATATGTAGACTCATAACAACTTGATCACTGTTGTTGTTGATCTGTCCCATCTCGACCTGCAGCATCTGCCATTGTCTCGGCCTGTCAGCAAGACCTCTCGTCGTGAGATAACATCAGAGGAGACGAGCTTGAGTCGTGTAGTGTCCACTAGACTTAGTGTGGGTCGCACATATGTTAAATGGCGAGTGTGGAGGGAGTTGCAACAATCTGTTTGGACAAAATAACAGCTGGGTTACAAGGTTGGACATCATTCTGCATTTGCAACGATTGACAGCAGACAGAGGTCTGTCCACCAGAGGTCAAAAGCAAGCTAGCGATGGTGCTACACTCAGGGACAGAGGCTATCAGCAATGAAACCTCCATCAGTCCACTGGGTTGAATTGCCATCAATCAAATAATCGCTGGATGGCGCAGTGGGAGGGTTGTCATGTTGTGCTACAGTACATGATTGTCTCTCCATAGCTCACCTTGTAAGGGATGAGGTCACCTGGATAAGTCGACTTTTTCAGTTGCTGTTTGGCACTTGTCTCTTAATTTATGTTTTCTTGCCTCCTTTTCCTTGACCTTTGCATTCTTTAGTAGCTTGATTGACAGATATCGATCATGTGACCCTGACTCGTCTCCTCAATCTGACCCTAGAAGGACATGTGACAGCTGGTCCGTTATTGCTTAAAATACGTCCTGGCCTGGATACAAGCCTTTCCCTAAATGGTGGATCTTTTGGGTTGATCTTCTGGTCTTAGGCTAGAAATTGAATTTTCTCATATAATCCTATCATTCACAATGCAAGGATGTATAGGGACCAAGTGGCTGTTTGCCTCACGTTGATGACCTGTTTAAATGACCATAAACATAATACAATTTAACAGATAGAAAGTGAAACAAACACTTATTTTATCCAATATCGACTCTAATTTGCATAAACTTGAAAAGAAAAGTCCTTTGGTAGATTTTGGAACTGGCAAAAGGGAAATTGAGCACTTCTGTTAATCAGCCAAGCGAAGACGGTTCTCAGCCGATGCTGATAATCGCAAAATGGCCAAATATCACCCAATTAATCAGCCTAGCCGATATATCGGTATATCAGTAATCTGATTGGTGGGTTTATTTTTAATGCCAAGCATGTTTTTTTTTTTTTTTTTAAAAGCTCAATTAACAGCATTTGAGGCATAATGTTGATTACCACAAAATAATTGTGTCTCGTTCCATTCACACAAAGTATATATATATATAGATAGATAGACACACACACACACACACACACACACACACACACACACACACACACACACACACACACATTTACATTTATGCATTTGGCAGATGCTTTTATCCAAAGCGACTTACAGAGCACTTATTACAGGGACAATCCCCCCGGAGCAACCTGGAGTTAAGTGTCTTACTCAAGGACACAATGGTGGTGACTGTGGGGATCAAACCAGCAACCTCCTGATTGCCAGTTATGTGCTTTAGCCCACTACACCACCACCACTCTACACAGTGTATATATACACACACACACACACACACACACACACACACACACACACACACACACACACACACACACACACACACACTCACTCACACACATGTTGTGTTTCCATGTTTTATGGGGACTTTCCATAGACATAATGGTTTTTATACTGTACAAACTTTATATTCTATCCCCTAAACCTAACCCTACCCCTAAACCTAACCCTCACAGAAAACTTTCTGCATTTTACATTTTCAATAAACATAATTTAGTATGATTTATAAGCTGTTTTCCTCATGGGGACCGACAAAATGTCCCCACAAGGTCAAAAATTTCAGGTTTTACTATCCTTATGGGGACATTTGGTCCCCACAAAGTGATAAATACACGCTCACTCACACACACACACACACACACACAAACTCACTCACACACACACACACACACACACACACACACACACACACACACACTCACACACACACACACACACACACACTCACACACACACTCACACACACACACACACACACACACACACACACTCACACACACACTCACTCACACACACACACACACACACACACACACACACACACTCACACACACACTCACACACACACACACACACACACACTCACACACACACTCACACACACACACACACACACACACTCACACACATTATACACACACACACACACACACACATCATTTGATCATGGACTCATTTGATGAGAAATCTTTGAGTTGATATTGAGATCAATGACTTTATACAGCAGCACAATGTGAGGCATTATTGATCTCTGAAACTCTAGAGGAGACACGCGAGTCTTTATATCAGGAGATACATCAGAGAAGCATGTGTTTGATCTCCATTTAATCTCAGATAAACTATTGAGATATTAAAGAGATCTGTGGTCCTTATTGCAGGAGTGGCATCTCATTTCCTCTCTGGGGTCTCTGTCATTTACTGTATGATTAGTTACTTAATCAGTGTCCTTATTGCAGTAGTTAGTGTCATTTGAATTCTGTCAGTCTGCTCTACTAATTAACTGTCATGGTAACCATAATGGTGCGGTCTCTGCCACCAGATGCAAACAGATGCAAACAGATGCAAACAGATGCAAAGGCATTAAAGCTGGAGCAGCGTGCACAGGTGTCTCATTCACTGTGACTGATTAAAACTGATGCACTCCCTGGCGCAGGTGCATCATGGAATTTGAAGTCGGTGCAATATTCGACTGGACGTGCTCTTTTCTCATATTTGATCCTGGCTGAGACTTCTCATTCTCTGTATCAGTCACAGTTTTTGCCAAAAGTCCAAATGTCAATGTAAAATATGAAAGCAAGTGTCATGTGTGCTCCGATGCTCCTGGAACTCACTTCACTCTTCTGAGACATTTTTGTTCAGTGACTTGTTATCAGCTGGCGTCTTGGTGATTTATAGTGAATGTGTGAAGTAGAGGTCGACTGATAGTGGGTTTTGCCGATACCGATGAGTGAGGTGAGAAAACGTTCCACTCAGTGTACGGTAGAAGATGTTTAGACTGTAGAACTGCCATAAGACAAAACGCATCAATGCCGCCATTACTTTAGATTTGCATTTAAACAAGGCACTCGAGTCATATTGAGCAGCTGTGGCTCAGGTGGTAGAGCGGGTCGGCCACTAATCACAGGGTTGGCGGTTTGATTCCCTGCCCACATGACTCCACATTCCTAAGTGTCCTTGGGCAAGACAATGAACCCCAAGTTGCTCCCAATGCCAGGCTGGCAGCTTTCATGGCAGCTCTGCCACCATTAGTGTGTGTGAGTGTGCGTGCGTGCGTGAGAGTGTGTGTGCGTGCGTGCGTGAAAGCGTGCGTGAGAGTGCGAGTGAGTGTGCGCATGAGTGTATGCGTGAGAGTGAGCGTGAGAGTGTGCGTGAGTGTTTACGTGAGAGTGAGTGTGCGTGCGTGAGTGTGCGCGTGAGTGTGTACCTGAGAGTGTGTGCGGGACTGTGCGCGTGACTGTGAGTGTGCACGTGTGTGTGCGCGAGTGTGCGCGAGTGTGGGCGCCAGAGTGTGCGCGCGTGTGTGCGCGAGTGTGGCCGTGAGTGTGTGCGTGTGTCACAGTGCAAAGCGTTTTGGTAGCTTAGCAACTTTAGCGTTTATATGGCAACAACCTGGCATCATGTTAAGTTAAGTCATCACGGAGACAACTTTTGCATGAACAAACACTACTCATGAGGTAGTAAAATGAGGTTTGCTATATATTGGAGATTCGCTTCCGGGTGTTCTTCTCGTTAATTTAGGTTTAGGCGTGTAATGGCGTGAGTCACATTCACAGTTCCTCGTTAAGGCAAAAGGGTGATGTAAAGAACAAGGCAGGGCATTAGATCACGCATTGTCACGTGATTCTCACACATGAAATGTTCTTCCTCCTTTCGCCCTTTTCACTTTGACTTAAACTCAAAAGTCACGCTCACACCAAAGCAATTTCCCAAAGGCAGCGGACACGATCTGCTGCAAGCTCCTGTTCAGACAGAGACTCTGTAGGAAAGCCTCACATCAGCCCAGATACCATCACTGTGTGAACTCGTGGCAGTGGATGCCAATATGGCAGGAGTTCCTGTGCAATCTTTAAGCTTTTGGCTAGAGGACACAGATGTCTTATGCTAGTGCGGTTGCGCAGATGCTACACAGAATGTGTCCCAATAAAATGCAGTGATTCCCAACCAGGGGAAGGCCTGCCCCATGGGGTCCTTAAAGGAATAATTCTATCATCATTTACTCACCCTGGCAGAACAATTTCCTAAATGTATAACGTGTTCATATACAGTACGTACACTCACCGGCCACTATATTAGGTACACCATCTACTTATGGGATTATCTAATCAGCCAATCGTGTGGCTGCAGTGCATCAAATCATGCAGATACGGGTCAGGAGCTTCAGTTAACGTTCACATCAATCATCAGAATGGGGAAAAACAATTGATCTCAGTGATTTGGACCGTGGCATGATCGTTGGTGCCAGGTGGGCTGGTTTGAGTATTTCTGTAACCGCTGAACTTTCCTGGCTTGGGAACGGTCTGGAAAAACTTCCATCAGGAATAAAGTTAATGTTGTTGTCTTTAATGAGCTTGAGGAAAACTCGAGTCTCCTCATCACTCCACCACTATGGAGTGGTGGTGGTGTAGTGGTCTAAGCACATAACTGGTAATCTGGTACTCAGGAGGTTGCTGGTTTGATCCCCACAGTCACCACCATTGTGTCCTTGAGTAAGACACTTAACTCCAGGTTGCTCTGGGGGGATTGTCCCTGTAATAAGGGCTCTGTAAGTCACTTTGGATAAAAGCATCTGCCAAATGCTAAAATGTAATGCAATTCCTCCGCATCCAAGCGGTCAAGCACCTCCGTCCCCTCGAAGACGGCTGCAGCTGCTCCGTTGGGGTGGATGGTAGCGGCGAGGTAGCGTAACTCCACTACGTCGTATCCCTCTTCCTTCCAGGGTCTTCGGCAGCAGTGTAAAGCGAACCATGGAAAGGAGGTGGCGAGAACCGGCTTGACAATATAAATTATATTTGAATGGTAAACTGAACCAAAAAGACACAAACATCAACACAAGACGGTCAGCTGCCAGTAAATGCTCTCTCTCTCTCTCTCTCGCATCACTGTCTGCAGTCAGCCTTTATCCCTCTCCGAGGCTTGATTAGCCTGATAAGGGACCGGGTGAGTAGAATCACGACCCGGCTCCACCCTGTCACATTCCTCCCTCGTTCTCTCAGGCTGGGGAGTCCCCGGCATGACGTACACCCCCCGCCCTCTTTCCCTGGGGAAGGGCGCGCCCTAAGCCCCGTCTGCCGGCAGGTCATCCCCGTCTACCTGGAAGAGAGAGAGGAGAGAGCGAAAGAAAAAAACACTTACTCGCCGGTTCTCCGATACGCCATAGCTTGGTCCTCGGCCACTCCTCCACCCTCTAGTGGACGGCAGCCGTGCCTCCCCGGGCGGACGGAACGCCCGCCGCGTTCTCGGAGAACAGAAAGGGTCTCCTCCGCCCCTGGCAGCGGTTCTCCCACTCTAGGTGGGCAACAGTGAGCCTTTTCCCGCTTGCGGTTGGTGGTCTCAGACCCTGCCGCGTTTCAGCGGCTGGTAGGGGTCTCCCCTGCCCCTGACAGCGGCCCTGACCACTCCAGGAGGTCGGCTAGGAGCCCCTTCTCCCCTCGCGGTCAGCGACCAATTCTTCCGATTCCAATTGGCCAAGCTTCTCCGTCCCCTGGAAGACGGCTGCAGCTGCTCCGTTGGGGTGGATGGTAGCGGCGAGAACTCCACTACGGCATATCCCTCCTCCTTCTCGGGTCTTCGGCACCAGTGTAAAGCGACCCAAGAACCGGCTTGACAATATCAATTATATTTGAATGGTAAACTGAACCAAAAAGACACAAAAATCAACTTCCCGTAAACATTCTCTCTCACTCTCGCACCACTGTCCGCAGTCGGACTTTATCCCTCTCCGAGGCTTGATTAGCCTGATAAAGGACCGGATGAGTAGAATCACAACCCGGCCCACCGCCCTGTCACAATGTCCTTTTATGGAGCTTGGAAGCTTTGGACCCCATTGACTTGCACTGTATGGACAAACAGACATCACATCTCCATCAAAAAATCTTTGTTTGTGTTCTGCAGTAGGGCTGAAATGATTAGTCGACGGTATTGACAATGCCAACAATAAATCATTGCCTACAAAAAAGACTGAGGACAGAAAACACAGCTTACAGTCCAGACGCACTCTAAATTTTCCAAACAGCTTCAGGTGATGTAGATCGCAAAGTATGAGGAAATTTGTCAAAAATAGCATCCTTTATTAAAGTTCCAATAATAAGGAAGCAGATCATGTAAATAAGTACAAACTCTGAAACAGGCATTTCTCTGTGTGGTCAGCGCCGCTTCTATGAGTCGTGTAAAGTGTCCCGATCTAAGGGGGAGAGATTGAAACTGCACCCGGCTGATGTACACTTTGGCGCGGACATAATCGCCCCTCGCGCATGCTTGCAGCAGCTGGATTATAACATGATTGCTCGCCACCTATGAATCATAGTACACGTGTGTTGCAGTGTGCATCTTATCATGAAGAAAATCGGCGATATGCTACTTTATTAACAAGAGAGAGTTGATTTTTTTTAGAGTTAAAGATAGAATTAAAGTTGTTGTTTTGGCTTGTTTTATATATAAATATCGAAAACTTCTTTAAAATTAAGTACATTTACTTCATTGCAGAAAACAAATTTGTTGTGTGAAAAAATACACTTATATACAAAATACATTTATATTCAAGATACGTTCTCTGAAAGCAAATCTAAATATATTCTATATGTTGTTTATCAGGTAAATGTATCTTGTTTTAAGGATTTTTACATGTCGGAATAGATAACGGTTAACGATTAATCGTTGCAATAATCGCAGAATAATCGTTAGATTAGTGGATTGTCAAAATAATCATTAGTTGCAGCTCTATTCTGCAGAAAAAAGACATTCATAAGCTTGTGATGTCGTAAATGATGAGATAATTATAATGTTTAGGTTAACTATTATTCCTATAAACTATATACAGGCTCCAGGCGGTGCTTTGATTTATTATTTGATTTATTCAAATTTAATTTTTATTTTTTTAGATTTCGAAATATAAAGACTGAACTATATAAATACACACACACACACACACACACACACACACACACACACACACACACACACACACACACATATATATACTTTTTAAAGTTTATTATTATTATTAACATTTGCAACAAAGACAATGTTTTGTCTTTTTTCTTGAAAAGATATTGAAAGTTGCAACCACAAAATCTCTTTTTGTATTTCACGGAACAAAGAGGTTTGGAAGAGCAACTCAAGGAGAGTTATTGAACCTTTCCTTTGGTTTCCAGTGCGATACAGCTACAGTCAGGTCTGGATTGGTAAACTGGCATACCGGGTATTTTCCCGGTGGGCCGGCACACTTTGGGGCCGATCAGGGGAGGATTCCCACTTACCCTTTTCCTAAATTTCAAAAGCTTCTATTAATTCCCCATCCTTAAAATGATTGGTAATCTGGCATACCGAGCATTTTCCCGGTGGGCTGGCACACTTTGGGGCTGATCAGGGGCGGATTCACACTTACCCTTGGATTCACACTTACCCTTTTCCTGAATTTTTAAATCTTTTATTACTTCCACAGCCTTAAAATAATTGGTAATCTGGCATACCGGGCATTTTCCTGGTGGGCTGGCACACTTTGGGGCCGATCAGGGGCGGATTTACACTTACCCTTGGATTCACACTTACCCTTTTCCTGAATTTTAAAATCTTCTATAAATTCCCCATCCTTAAAATAATTGGTAATCTGGCATACCGGGCATTTTCCCGGTGGGCTGGCACATTTTGGGGCCGAACAGGGGCGGACTGGGCATCGGGAGAACCGAGTGGGCCGGCCACGAAATGGGCTGTGATAAGCTAAAATGAGCCGCCGCGTTATGCAACACGCACCACAAAACGACGCAGCGATATGCAGAAAAGGACAGCGAACACCCCCAACTTTTGGGCTAGTTGCCATGTAAAATCCCGGCCCGATTTCTCATCCCAGTCCAGCCCTGGTTACAGTATAATATAGGAAATATGCTACTGTAGTGCTGATTCATTCATTTAACGCACTGATAAAACACTTCTACACTATAATCTGCAGTTCAGCATCACACTGTATTTCTGTACGTTTCTGTGCTTGTGCAGGAATTAATTTATCTGGAAAGACTGTCAGTCTCAGGCGATTCATTATTTCCTCTTGGATTCACACTTACTCTTTTCCTGAATTTCAAAAGCTTCTATAAATTCCCCATCCTTAAAATAATTAACAGATGATATGCAAAATATGCCAATTTATGTATTCTCATGTGAGACTTTTTTTCAGCTTCATTAAATGTGTCATTTTCACCCTGTGTGTTGATGTAGTGATGAAGTGAACGTGTATTGATTTGGTCTGGAGCAATCGTATTGAGACGTGATATTTAGGTGGGTAGTCTTGATTACAGCCCTTTGACCCCACGGGATATGATCCATTTTGTATCTCTTGACCACCACTGAATTATTCAAAATGAATGAATGTGTGGACGATATGACCAAAGTCTCATATCACGATATATGTCATTTTATATCACAATATAGTTACATTTCGATGAAAAATAAATAAAAATGGGTTTATATTCCTGGTGGTGGCGTAGACGCGGAGAACGAATCTTATCACGTGACTTGTTGAGTGCATTACCATGGAGACGTAGCGCGTGTGGAGCCTTCACGCTATTCTCCGCATCATCCACGCACAACTCACCACACGTCCCACCGAGAGCGAGAACCACATTATAGCGACCAAGAGGAGGTTACCCCATGTGACTCTACCCTCCCTAGCAACCGGACCAATTTGGTTGCTAAGGAGACCTGACTGGAGTCAAACATTATTTATTGTTCTAAACACATTAAACAATTCCAAAGATGTCAACAAGCCACAGCTTTTATACCCCATAGTGTCCTCTGAACCCATTATCATATCATGCATCCTGCTAGTTCACTAATGGCGAGAGTCAGAGCCTTCTGGGTAAAACGTCTGGATGTCTGATATTTCTAAAGACGTTCTGATTGCTTTCATCCTCCTAGAGGGATGTGACATGATAAAGAAACTCCAATGTGAGACGGCTTATTTTATTACCTTTACCTAAATCTGAAGATGCAGGAGCCGTATCTCTGGAAAGTCATTATGGTGGGATGATTTCTACTAGGGTGGGAATACCTTCCGGTCGTGTTTGAGAGGTGTGCTGTACTCTACAGCTATGAGAACTGATTTCCCTGCATAAACAGGCCTAAAGGGGAAAGGCATATCTGTCTGCTCTGAAGAGCAAGTAGGTCCCTCTCATAGAGGGTTTTGCTCTGGAAAAGATGGGGTGCAGACGGCTCGTGCCATCTGGGACGCTCCACAAACACCACACTAGAAGTTCCACGTTTTTGCAATAGATTTTGAGGTTGTGGTTTGATATGCTGAAATGAGTAGTGTTGCGTAATGCAGTGCAGGAGTGCGTCTAAACTTAAATATAATTTAATGACCATGTGTTATCTGCTGTTCAGTGTTCAGTGATATTAGGCTAAATACAGAATGAATTGCATTGAATGGGTTATAGTCAGGACTGCTAATCTGGAATACCGGGCTTTTTCCTGGTGGGCCGACGCAGTTTGGGGCCTATCAGGGGCGGACTGGCCATCGGGAGAACTGAGAGGTCCGGTGGCTCAGTGGTTGAGGCTCAGGGTTACTGACCAGAAGGTTTGGGGTTCAAGCCCCAGCACCACAAAGATGCCACTGTTGGGCCCTTGAGCAAGACACTTAACTCCAGGTTGCTCCGGGGGGGATTGTGCCTGTAATAAGTGCACTGTAAGTTGCTTTGGATAAAAGCGTCTGCCAAATGCGTAAATGTAAATGCAGAATGGACCACAAAACGGCATCGCGATATGCAGAAAGGTTTAGCGACCCACCCGCTCAACAATTTTTGGACAAGTTGCCAATTTCTCTTCCCAGTCCAGCCGGTTTGATGTATGGATACATTGAATAGATGAGCTGCACCCCAATAGTAAACTGCTAATGTTCATAACTTTTTGGGGAAAAATGGACGCAGACATTTATGTTGTTATATGCTGCAGTTTCGCTTATAACTTCACAAAACATAGACAGAACATAAAATACCACATATGATTATTTAGAGTCTGTGATTATCTTTCAAACGAGTCCACACACAAGATAATCAGATGTATAGATCATTAGATAATCCACATGAAGCACAATGTTACATATGACCACCAGGAGATGGCGCCAAATACACGACACAGACTCAATGATGACTCAAATGACACAGAATGAAACTCATTCTGTGAAATCTCATGACTAAAATCATGTCTGCATGTTATGCAAACCTTTAGTTCATATATGTCTTCCTCAATGTGTAAAACAATCCTCATATTCACCCTCTTTTTATCTCTGTAGATTCATTACGTGACTTTATACATTCAGTTATGATTTGCACAAATCATGTTGCATGATCAATGCACAAAAATAAATAAATACAAAGACAATAGAGCTGCACGATTCTGGATACATTGAGAATCACCATTTTTTTTTGGCTTAGAATAAAGATCACGATAATCACGAAATAATCACGAAAAATATTTCAGTCGCTGGACATAAAGGTAATAATCAAATTAGCATGTCATTTACATTCCCGACAAATTTCTCTCTGCTTTAATCTATGCAAAAATGCAATAAAGTTGCAAATCAAATATATAAATGTCACATGTCCTACGTCCACAAGAGGGCGCAACAAATACATTATAAACCAGACAGCACCTAGTGCTTATTGTAAAAAAATAAATAAAAAAAAACTTGTTAAAATAAATGCATAATAAATAAATAAATAAATAATAATAATAAAGAGAATATTTAACCTGTTGCTCACATGCTAAGTAAAAAGCAAAATGAGCAGAAAAGAAGCTTCATTAACAGTTCTATTAAGCAAATATGCAATAAAACACTGTTATTTTACAAAAGTTGTTTTTAAATAAATATTAAGTATTTAAATTAAAACTATGAGGCCTTAATTGCTTCAATCTTTTAAAGGAATTATTCAACCGAGTAAACAGCGTTTTTAGCATTAGTAGCAATTAAACATTTTAAAAATAATAATATAAAAAATTAAAAAATGCAATTTAATGTAAATAAAAGCACTTAAATATTTGACCCTCTTTACATTGATAGATCTACATTAATACTGGTTTGATGCAGTAAGAATGCATGAATGCCTATAACAGAAAGGATGCAGTTTATATACATTTAGACATTGCACAAATCATTATGAAGCATTTTTCCCATCTGCTTACACATTAACGACTGTGTTTGATATCTCGCCAAGACAGCACAGATTTAATCACATCTGTTTACACTCGTTGTAATTCATTAACAGCCATTTACATTGATATCGCCTAACGAGGGGTATTTGATTAAAAATAGCGCAGTCTATAGCGCTGCATTCAACACGTGACACAAGCACGAGGGCAGACACGCGCATGTGAGCGTTTGAGAGCAGTTGACTGTTATCAAACAGCGCACAGGAAGTGAATTTAGTCAGATCGTGGTAATGCTGGTATGTTTTTAGCATCGGTGGCTATTTATTCAGCATCTCGTGCAGGAGCGCTGTGTTTTGTAGATGCCATATAAAGTTTATCAATATTTAATAATGCGTCTTGAAGTGCATTTTGAATTAAAATTTGACCGCCTTACAAATGCACACAAACGGTAATCTGATGCATAGATCATTAGATAAGTGACACGAAGCACAATGTGCACAGCATCTTGCAATCTGGCTGCGAACATGTTAGCTTTCCTGGATCAGATCACGACATCAGAAATGACGTAGCATCATGCAACGCTAAAACAATCGGATTTGGTTCAGACTGATGCAAAAATCATCCATATTTGGGTAGAGAGACATTTAATTGGTGATTGTTACATATGGCCACCAGGAGATGGCGCCAAATACACGACACAGACTTAATGATGACACAAATGACACAGAATGAAACTCATTCTGTGAAATCTCATGACTAAAATCATGTGTGCATGCTATGCAAACCTTTATGTCTTTGACAATTATGTTGTTATATGCTGCAGTTTCGCTTATAACTTCACTAAAATTAAACGGAACATAAAACATCACATATCATTACTTAGAGTCTGTTATTATCTTTCAGTCGAGTCCACACACAAGATAATCAGATGTATAGATCATTAGATAATCCACATGAAGCACAATGTTACATATGACCACCAGGAGATGGCGCCAAATACACAACACAGACTCAAATGATGACTCAAATGGCACAGAATGAAACTCATTCTGTGAAATCTCATGACTAAAATCATGTGTGCATGCTATGCAAACCTTTAGTCATTGTTGTGTTTGCATGTGTAATTAGTTCTTATGTACAATTATTATCTTTTATTTGTTTGGAGATGTTTTTGGACACTATGATCAATTATATTTGTAACGTTGGAACTTTTGATCGCTTTGTTGAGTCAACACAAAATGTTACTTAGTCATTGAAAAAATAAATAAATAAATCAAAGCAGTTTTTTGAGGCATTTTATTTTACAGCCAGAAATATATAATGTAAAATCAGGAAAAATACAAATAAAAAATTAAAAGATATTTTGGCTCAAGTTGTTTGTAATTTTTCAGCAGCTGTCATGATTATGTATCATAATCTATATAATTAAAAAAAATGTAAGTTTTTTTTTTTTTTTTTTTTTGGTCAAGTTATAAGCCTTTCATTTTTGGTATACCACATAACCAGGACATCACCTTCAGAGCTTAAACAGTTCTGGCTGCTATTGAAGACTAGGACAGTTAAAATCTATTTTAGAAACCATTGCAAACCCACATATGGTGTGTGGGTGGTCCAGCAATATACTGTTACCCATTTTGCATGCAAAGAGGCCGTTTACTAAGATATCTGAAATGCCCAGAAGCTAAAAAATTTACTGTTTATTTCTAAGGGTCAGAGAGAAGGCGGAGAATGAAAAACAAAATTATCACTTTTTTTGCACAGAAAACCCTTGAGTAACATTATAAGTGAATCTCAGAGGAGAAAAATAAAAATGTATATGACCCCTTTAAATTGGAACCAGCAGCTCAATACACTGACTCAAAATGTAAGACCCAAACTTTAATGCTTTGAAGACTCTAAAGTCATTCAGCGGAGCGTCTAAAACTGTGTCTCAACCCTGTGCATGCAGAATAAGTGTAAGTGAGCCCTTAAATGACCCGTTTCTCTTGTTCTTCAGATAGACTCCAGTGGACTCCAGCTCTTACCCTCTCACCATGACCCTCTTCAACTCTTTATTCGCCCTCGTCCTCATCAGCAGGTAAGTCACTTTATCGTGTTTGAAGTTTTGGAATCAGGCTTCATTACTGAAGGAATGTATAGCTGAAATAGAAAAACATTTTTAAATTGATCATTTAGCCCATTTGGGATGCTTGGATCCCAGTTCACCATTGCTCTGTTTGTTTGAGCCACCCCTTGGATGTTGTGGCTCGGCGGTTGAGGCTCTGGGTTACTGACCAGAAGGTCGGGGGTTCAAGCCCCAGCACTGCCAAGATGCCACTGTTGGGCCCTTGAGCAAGGCCCTTGAACCTATCTGCTCCAGGGGTGCCATATCATGACTGACCCTGAACTCTGACCCCAGCTTAGCTGGAATATGTGAAATTGACCATCTTTATATTGTCCTTAAAATAAGAATATACAAACATATAATTTACATAATAAGAGTGAAGCATTATAGATGGCAATATCTGGGGTCTCTGCTAATGTTGATAAAATAACCGCACCTCCATCTTGGTACATTAAATCAGGCTTTATGCGGCGCCTCATGTCTTTAGCTGGACGTGCTTTCAATGTAATATAATTTGCCTTGAGCCCCGTCTGCCAGCAGGTCATCCCCGTCTACCTGGATCAGGGGAGTGAAGCAAAAAAGTATGTGGCACCTACACGCCGTAACGGCGATTGTGCCAAATTAACAAAACATTTAAAAAAAGAGAGGGAAAGGCCAACACAGAGCGGCAGTGGGAGAGCGAGAACACTTACTCGCCGGTTCTCCGATACGCCGTAGCTTGGTCCTCGGCCACTCCAGCCGCGCCTCCCCGGGCGGATCGGAGGCAGTTATTCAGCCCCTGGCGGACAGAATGCCCCGCCACATTAGTGGTGGATGGTAGGGGTCTTCACCGCCCCTGGCAGAGTTAACCGCTCCAGGCGGTTGGTTGGGAGCCCCTCCTCGCCTCGCGGTAAGCGTCCATTCCTCCGCTTCCAGGCGACCAGGCTCCTCGGTCCTCCGGCGGAGGAGCCCGGTGGCTGCTCCATTCGGGTGGATGGTAGCGGTGAGAACTCCACTACGGCGCATCCATCCACCTTCCCGGGTTTCGGCATCACTGTAAAGGGATTGCGGGAAAGGAAGAAGCGAGAACCGGCTTGACGGTATAAATAATATTTAATGAAGAACTTAAACAAAAAGACAAACACACACAGGTGTCGGACAGCTGCCCGTAAATCTCTCTCTCTCCCGCACTGCCGTCACCAGTCGGCCTTTATCCCTCTCTGAGGCTCGATTAGCCTGATTAGCCTCCATCCTGTCACAATCACCCACTTCCTTATTATTTAAACTTTAACAAAGGATGCATTAAAGATATGATGGTGGTGTGTTTCCTATTTAGACGCTTTGCTTAAACGGAATACCAGTTCCGGCTCCACTGCCTTTCACGACAACACTGCTTCTGTTTTTACTAATTTTTTATTTTTGCATTATTATTCCCTCATATAATAACCAGTTCCCTCATAGGAGTGATGGTGGCGTAGTGGGCTGAAGCACATAACTGGTAATCAGAAGGTTGCTGGTTTGATCCCCACAGCCACCACCATTGTGTCCTTGAGTAAGACACTTAACTCCAGGTTGCTCCGGGGGGATTGTCCCTGTAATAAGTGCACTGTAAGTCGCTTTGGATAAAAGTGTCTGCCAAATGCATAAATGTAAATGTCATACTTTGCAGTCTACGTCACCTTTTAGGCTGTTTGAAAACGTTTGGAGTGTGTCTGGACTGTGAGCTGTTTTCTTCCTCTCCTCAATCAGCTGCAGTGCTGCTCTCGCTCGCCATCATTACAGTTACATATGATCTCATGCCACGTTAAATGAGATCAAACGACTGTACGACAACAATAACGTTGACTAACCGTCTCGGCATTATTTATCATCTTTGTATTATACCTCATTGCCTAATTCACTTCAGACTTCAAGATCACAAACTGAAACATACAGTCATTTCCTTTCTCATGATGCTGCATGTTGCAGAAAACACTGATATGAGTGTGTGATGTTTCAAAGTCATGTGAGATTAAAGAAACATGCGTCATATTATCCTCTGCATGCACTGCGTCATTTAGCGGCTGATGTATGAAACCAGATCAACTACTCTGTTATTTATTACTCTAAGAAGTCTCTTTCCACTTTGAGCTGAAACTATTAATTGTCTTTCAGAACTCTGCATATTCTATTATCTTTTTCATAACAGCATAATTATGTTCCTAATGTTCTCTGAGAAAATAGGGAGTGAAATGGCAAAAAATACAAAAATAGAACAAAACAATGTTGGAAACAAAGAGGCATTGAATATTGTTCTGATAAGCTCCTCTGCTGAGTTTTGGCTCTACTGAATATTGAAATAGCTCATTGAGTGGTCATAGTAGACATGATGGCAGGGCTGGACTGGTAATCTGGCATACTGGGCATTTTCCCGGTGGGTCGACGCAGTTTGGGGCCGATTAGGGGCGGACTGTCCATCGGGAGAACCGAGCGGGCCGGTGGGTCGGCCGCGAAATGGGCCGCGCGATAAGCTAAAATGAGGTGCAGTGTTAAGCAGAACGGAACACAAAATTGGTGCCACGATATGCAGAAAAGGACAGCGAATGGTAAAAATGTGCTGTAACAAGGTTTAAAATGGGCAAGGAGGAGGCGGGAACTGGCTGAACAGTCAAAGTAATTGTGGAGCGGAGGGGGGCGGGGCCGGGTCGGAATATCGCGCGCCAAAGCCCCCAATCGGCCTGATGAGGAGCGCGAGGGATAAAGGCGGCCGGTGACGATGGTTCGGGAGAGAGAGAATTACGGGCATATCCGTCATGTGTGTGTTTATGTTTGTGCTTTTGGTTTAAGTTTCATTAAATTATGATTTATGTTGAAAAAAACAAAATAGGTGAGGGAAAAGTCCAATACCGTGCGACAGAGAGAGAGAGAGAAATTTAAAGATTAAAGACTCACTGGTTCTCTGATGTACCGTCACGTGGTCCTCGAACAATCTTCCACACTCAGGCGGACGACAGCCGCTCCTCTCCGGGCGAACTGGAGTCAAACCTTTGACCCCCAGCGGACAGAACGCCCCTCTGCTTTTCTGGCAGCAAATGGGGACACTCCTCCGCCCCTGGCAGTGGCCCTACCGCTCTGGGCGGTCGGGGAGTTTCTTCCCTCCTCCCCTCGCGGACGGCGGTCTCCCTCGACCCCTCCGCGTCTCTGGGGATGGCAGGGCACTCCTCCGCCCACGGCAGCGGCTCCCTCGCTCCAGGCGGTCAGGGTATCCAGTCCCCACTTCCCCCTTTGGACGGCGGCCGTTCCCTGCATCTGGGCGGTCGGGCTACTCCGTCACACGGCAGATGGCAGTGGCGCTCCCCTGGGTGGACGGCAGTGTCGAGGACTCTGCAGTAATATTTTAATAAGAACTTAAACAAAAAGACACAAACATAAACGCATACAGGGCAGCTGCCTGTAGCTCTCTCTCTCTCTTGATCTGCCGTATCTTGTTGCACTTATGCCTCTCCTCGGGTGATTAGCCCGATTGGGGGCCGGGCGTGCGTAGTCACAGTTATTTATTTATTTGTTTATTATTGGCTGTAGTGAAAAAGGTCTGAGTTTGGTTTATTTTAGGGGGACTCTTTAAGTATGTTTATTGGCAGTAGAGCATGTGCAAACATGTTGGTCAAAAGGTATCACTTGGCTTTTACACTCGAAAAATAATTTCAGTATTTACGCATTGCAATTTGATAAACATTTTTGAAATGTAATTGCGGAATCTTTATTAAAATACAATTATGAAAAAAAAATTGTTTTAAGAATAAAACATTTGTTAAATTACACAATTAAACTGATGGAATTTTGTCTGAAAATGTTTAATGCATAAATCTAAAATAAAAAAATAAACAAAAAAATTGGATGAGTGTAGTTTTTCATATCGCAGTTTCAGTCGCAATCACAATATTTTTCAAAACAAAGATGTTTAGCCACAGTTACCAGTTAAGCCACTATAATCTTTATATTAAAGAAGTCATGTCACGAGGAATCAAATTTTCCTTGATATTTTGACATATATATGCTGTTATTCTACTATTGTAAACATACTGAACATTTCAAAACTCAAACTTCCTCACCAATGCAAAAAAACAAAGCTGCAAAAACCCTCGTTCTCCACTTTCATTACCTCACTATGTCATTTGGGGGGGGGGTGGGGCTATTAATTCATGACCTATGAATATGTCATTGCATCCTTGGTCCCTGTCACTGGCACTTCAGTTCGTAAACAGAGAGCGAGTGTGGACAAACTATTCCTGAACACCAAAGGGGACACATCTGGACTATTTTGAATTATTTTTGTATATTAACATGCACTAGACAGACATCTTTGACCACTATCATGTATCTCATGCCACTTTTAAAAGACGCAATGACAAGTTACAACTCTGGAAAGAGATGCCATTCTCTGTTATACAGCTGCCGCTCCTTGCTGTTTTGAGCACAAATGCATCCTCAACAAATGTTTTTCTCATCTGCACTGTTTTTAATTGTTGGTGTATGTAAACATGCACTAGACGGACATCTTTGACCATTTTGATGTGTCTCCAGCGACACATCTTTTCACCATGCTTTGGACTATGTATGTACTAATAATAATGATAATAATATTGTATTTTTTATGACCAGTAGTTCATTGCCGTAACTGTAAACTGTTTTGCAATGGCTTTTAATTTGGCTCATCCAGTCAGAATTTAGAGTTAGAAAGAATAAAACTGTCTTCTGTAGGACTAGTGAAGCCTCTTCCCATTGGTGTATGGAGAAGAAAGCCTGCTCTATGTGTTTGTATTTGAACGAAAGGGTGAAGTTATAGGAGGGATGTCCTTGGGTCACACTCCTGTCCCTTTAAATTGTGTCTCAATCTCGCAATCTCTCACTCTTCTGGGAGAGAACAATCCCCGCCCCTTTATTTATATGGCACTTTCCATTTGCTGAGAAAGAACAAAGCCTGAAAAGATCCAAGAGTAAAAAGTAAAAACAGAGCTGCACAGCTTGGCTCTCTTCACAAGGGAGACTTGTTTAAAAAGCTTTCACAACTGCCAGACTGATACAGACACAAAGAACCAGCACGCAATACAACATGCATGAGACATATCAAATGTTACTCAATTATTAAACATAGTTTGTAACTTCAACATATGAATTTATAAACAGTCAAAAATATGCAATGTCGAGTTGCGACTTAGACCAGATGCATTTTAATGTAATTGTGATGGCCTACATTTTCAGAATCAGCTTTATTGCCATGTATGCTTACACATACAAGGACTTTGTCTTGGTGACAGGAGCTTCCAGTACACAACAATACAATACAGCCACAAGACTTCACACAGCCTTCTGTACAGCCTCCCATCTGCAAATTTCAGGAGCTTGACAGAGGGGTCCTTGGTGGTGCAGTCATTTGTATACAGGGAGAAGAGTAGTGTGGAGAGCACACATCCCTAGGGGGACAACAGTGCTGATTGAACAGGTGCTGGAAGTGAATTTCCCCAGTCTCACAAGTTGCTGCCTGTCAGTAAGAAAGCTGGTGATCCACTGACAGATAGACATGGGAATAGAGAGTTTGTTTAATTTAGTCCGGGGAATAGCTGGGATGACAGTGTTGAAAGCTGAACTGAAGTTCACAAAAAGGATCCATGCATATGTCTCCGGTCTGTCCAAATGTTGCAGGATATGATGCAATACCATGTTGACTGCATCATCCAAAGAACCGATTGCTTGATAAGACAATTGAAGGGGATCTTGAAAGAGTCCAGTGATGTCCTTCAGGTAGGCCAACATCAGCCTCTCAAATGACTTCATGACCACAGACTTCAGGGCGACAGGTCTGTAGTATTTAAATCCTGTGATTTTTATTTTTAATTTTATTTCTTTGGGACAGGAATGAAGATTGAGCATTTAAAGCAGCATGGGACTTCACACTGCTCCAGTGATCTGTTGAAGATCTGTGTGACGATGGGGGCCAGCTGGTTAGCACAGGATATAAGACACATGGGTGAAACAGAGTCTGGGCCTGAAACCTTTCTTGTCTTTTGTTTTTGGAAGACACAGCACACCTCTTCTTCACAGATCTTAAGTGCAGGTTGAGTAGCAGGAGGGGGTTAGAGGGGGGTTGCAGGAGGTGTTGGTGTTTGTGTGAAGTGAAGGTGAAGTGAAAGTGAGTATCAGAGCCTTGAATATGATATGTGCATCAACCAGCAGCCAGTGAAGAGCGCTCTCTTTGGTTCATTAACATAT
Source organism: Xyrauchen texanus (assembly GCF_025860055.1). Lineage (NCBI taxonomy): Eukaryota > Metazoa > Chordata > Actinopteri > Cypriniformes > Catostomidae > Xyrauchen > Xyrauchen texanus. The sequence goes on from NC_068295.1 coordinate 1,349,833, forward strand.
ACACATAACATCCAATGAGATAATGTTCTATGCACATAGCAGTTATTGAGGTAGCAGCCAGTTATAAAGTGACAGTAATTAAAGTGCAACTCAGGACACGTGTGTGTGTGTGTCAAACCAGTCTCTGAGTATTGAGGAGTCTGATGATTTGGGGGAAGAAGCTGTTACACAGTCTGGCCGTGAGGGCCCAAATGCTTCAGTACCTCTTGCCAGACGGGAGGAGGGTAAAGAGTTTGTGTGAGGGGTGTGTGGGGTCGTCCACAATGCTGGTTGCTTTGCGGATACAGTGTTTTTTGTAAATGTCTTTGATGGAGGGAAGAGAGACCCCAATGATCTTCTCAGCTGTCCTCACTATCCTCTGCAGGGCTTTGCGGTCCGAAACGGTGCAAGTCCCAAACCAGGCAGTGATGCAGCTGCTCAGGATGCTCTCAATAGTCCCTCTATAGAATGTAGCGAGGATGGGGGTTGGGAGATGTGCTTTCCTCAGCCTTCCTCAGCCTTATTCAGTGTGTTCCTGGCATGAATATACAAGATTTTATCCCCACCTCTGTAAGCATCCTCTTTGGCCTTATGAAGCTACATGAGTTTTGCTGTAAACCATGGTTTGTCATTGTTGAACATTAACAAGTCCTAGTAGGAATGCACATATCCTCACAGAAACTGATATATGATGTCAGTATCTGTTAGCTCGTCCAGATTGGTGTTTGCAGCTTTAAACACTCAAATCAGTGCAGTCTAAGCAGGCTTGCAGTTCCAGCTCTGCTTCATTGGTCCATCTCTTTTTCTTATATATTCTCAAATATATGCGTGTTTCTTCAACTTCAGGCACTTTTAGGACTTCTCTCAAAATCACTTTTTTCTCCTAACAATATCAAACAGTGTATGTATCTGTACATGCATCAGGGGGTGCTTCAGCAAGGCTGGAATCGGGCAGATTCGTCATTGCAAAGGATGCATGATTCTAGCCACGTACAAGGTTATCCTAGAAGAAAGCTTGCTTCCTTCTGCTCTGACAATGTTCCCCAACTCTGAGGATTGGTTTGTCCAGCAGGACAATGCTCCATGCCACAAAGCCAGGTCAATCAAGGTGTGGATGGATGACCACCGAATCAAGACCCTGTCATGGCCAGCCAAATCTCCAGACCTGAACCCCATTGAAAACCTCTGGAATGTGATCAAGAGGAAGATGGATGTCCACAAATCATAAAAACAAAGCTGAGATGCTTGAATTTTTGCACCAGGTGTGGCTTAAAGTCACCAAACAGCAATGTGAAAGTCTGGTAGAGAGCATGCCAAGATGCATGAAAGCTGTGATTGAAAATCAGGGTTATTCCATCAAATATTGATTTCTGAACTCTTCCTAAGTTAAAACATTAAAGTATTGTGTTGATTAATAATGAATATGAACTTGTTGTCTTTGCATTATTGGAGGTCTGAAAACACTGCATCTTTTTTGATATTTTGACCAGTTGTCATTTTCTGCAAATAAATGCTCTAAATGACAATATTTTTATTTGGGATTTGGGAGAAATGTTGTCAGTACTTTATAGAATAAAACTAAAATGTAAATTTTACTTAAACACACACCTTTAAATAGTAAATCCAGAGAAACTGATAATTTTGCAGTGGTCTCTTAATTTTTCCCAGAGCTGTATTTCACTGTGCAAAGTTCACTCTCAAATTTCATTGGTTACGTTTTTTTTGGAAATTCAATAATGAGTGCTGATGCACAATCTTCACTTGCTGCTACTAGGCTTCACCACTGTTGAATTTCCAACCGTATATTAACCATGAAAGTTTAGATGAAATTGAATCCCGCCAAAATGCAGGCACTGTCAATGCAATGCATTTATTTTTCAACTTATGCAATTCAGTGTTTCAAAGACATTAATATACTTCCATATGAGATTTGGTGGAGTAAATCCTAATCACGCTTGTTTTTCTTTAGTTGCATTGTGCCAGGTATGACTTTGTAAGTAAGTTGGTAAGTAAATGATGACAGAATTTTCAGGTGTAACCCTTTAACCTATTTACCTTCAAAGCACAGCCTCATTAGACTAATTACTGCCCTTCTGGCCCTGCCTGCTGCCAGGTCTTCCCCACCTTTTCACGACCTGGAAGGGAGACAAGGGGAGGGAAAACAAAACAACAAAAAGTGGAGGAGGAAAGAACAATGCGGAGCAACAGTGTGAGAGAGAGAGAGAGAGAGAGAGAGAGAGAGAGAGAGAGAGAGAGAGTAAAAACGTACTTGCCGGTTCCCAGACACACCGTCACCTAGTCCTCGATCACTCCTCCATCCTCTGGCGGACAACAGCCGCTCATCCCCGGGCAGGCGGAATGCCCCTCTGCATTTCTGCAGCTGGTAGGAAACTCCTCTGCCCCTGGTTGCGGCCCCACCGCTCCAGGCGGCCAGCAGTGAGCCCCTTGTCCCCTCACGGATGGCGGTCGTTCCTCCATGTCCAGGCGGCCGGTAGCAACTCCTCTGTCCCCCGGCGGATGGCCACGGCAGCTCCTTTGGGGTGGATGGTAGTGGCGAGGACTATACGACAGCACATCCCACAGAATCAGGACAGATGATCTGGTCTCAGTGACAGACAGCAGGACAGTCCCAGTAGATTGTCCACTTTTGAAACCAGACTGATTGTCATCCAGCAGCTTGTTCTGCAAGAGATATGCAGAGATCTGATTGAAAACTGCCCTTTCAAGTGATTTACTTGTGTGGGGTTAAGTTCAGGTTTTTTAAGCAGCAGGGTTACTCGATCCTGGTTAAATGTAGTGGGAAAATGCTTGTAACTAGAGATATGTTAGTTATGTTTGTGTGCAGGTAGGATGGACAGAGAGATGGCTTAGAGAAGGTGGGAAGGAATGGGTTGAAGGGGTGGTTGGAGAGGAGGAGTTTAAAGACCTCTGTGTCATTCAGAGGAGAGAACATGGGATAGAAGAGCTGCATACAGGAGGCAGGTGTTTGAGAGGGTGTGGTGCTGAGAATGTATTGCTGATGTGGGCAGTGATGTGTCAGGGGGTGGAGAGTGAGGACAGAGGAGTGTGTTGAATGTTCTAAATAAGCTGCGAGTGTCTGTGGTGCTGTTGATCTTGTCCTGGTAATAGGAAGTTTTGCAGATTTAACGTTATCTGAAAAAGATGTAAGCAGAGACTGATACTTACCCAGATCTGCTGGATCTTTAGATTTCCGCAATCTCCTCTCAGCTGCCCTGAGGTCAGTCCGATGTTCATGAAGAACTTCAGGGGCTGAGCGGTGTCATGCGTGCTGGCCTAGAGGAGAGAGGACAGATGTTGTCTAGACAGGTTGTTAAAGTAGAGCTTAGTGTGTCTGTGGCAGTGTTTACATCCAGGGTGGAAAATAAGTTTGTGTGGGAAGAGAGGTGGACACAGTAATGCAAAAGGCATGTGGGTGAAATAGAATGGAGGTTATGGTGAAGGAAACCAAATGTGGAGTCTGTTTTAATGTAGATGGTAGAGTCATGTTGAATGGAATAAAGTAGTAATCAGAGAAATGTAAAGGAGTAACAAGAATATTTGTGTTGGTACAGTTACGTGTAAAAATGATGTCCAGCTGGTAACCCAATCTGTGAGTTACTGTAGTGCTTAGTCTTTCCAAGACAAATGAGGCCAGAAGAGCATGAGGTTCAGTAGCCTGGGGCTTGTATGTTGAAATCTCCCAGTATAACTAGTGAGCTACCATCTTTAGGGAAGGAGGAAAGCAGGACATCCAGCTCCTCAACAAAGTTTGCCAGCTGACCTGGAGGGTGATAGGTGACAACAACATGGATTGTTGTGGGTTGCATTGTCGTAATACCATGACATTCAGAAGTAGTATTGTTACATAGAAAGGAGTGTGTTGAAAATATCCAGTTGTTTGGAATGAGCAAACCTGCTCCCCCACCCCTACCAGTATGTCAAGAGGTGTGAGAGAAGAAGTTGTTGTTGAGAGAGCAAAGGGTGTTGCTGTACCCTCTGGACGTATCCATGTTTCTGTTAGTGCGAGGATGAAGATGGTGGACTGTGTTGTTCACAGCTGACTAGCATTTCGGAGTCCCACCGAAAATAAGAGCGGAGCAGGTGCTGATGTGCAAAGTGGCCGTAGGTAATGTGGATTGCATTGTGTCCTGCGTCTATATTGTGTAAACTGTCTATTAAAGATAACAGGGATGCGCTTGAGGGCACATGTTATGCATGGAGTAGATATATAGGAATGTGTACGGAAAATAGAAAAAGTTAAAAAGATGCAGAAGTACTTTGGTGAGTGGCGCCTTGGTGTCCCTGCTCGGTAGACTCACTGATCGTTACACGAGTAGGGATTTACAGGAGGGCAGCCACTTCCACGGCCGCTTCAGCATTAGCATTCACATCAAATATATACACGCTGCTACCGGGTCGTTAAGTGAAAAAAGCTGGACACACTTTAATGCTGTTTAGCACAAGTAAGCTTGTCACATGGGTAACCGAAACGAAGGGCCTCGTGAGATAATAAACGTGGGAATGAACGCAACTTCATATATACAATACAATGCTACACTTTAGCAACAAAAACAATACTCCAAAACAAGTGAAGCACTGTTTAGAGACACACTAAGAATAACACTAGTTTCACACACAGTAAACAAACAACTCTAAACCTAGCAGTGAATAACCTAGGACAAGTCAAAACAACGTAGCACACACACACACAAACACACACACACACATGCTTAAGCGACGCGAGTCTCTATAGCAGTCTCCTGCCCGCCCCTTCAGCTGTTTGAGGTTAATATATTGAATGCTTTTAAAGGTTTTATTTTCCTAATTTGGCATAACTGTTTCATTATGTTCTTTCCATGGTGTTGATTCATTTTGAGGAGTGTATAATTTGTTTTTTATGCAAGTGAGATGAGTAAAGAGCGCTGATGCATATATGCACATGTATTTTGCCACGAGTATATTCCAAACAGACTCCTGAACCCAACTTCTCTTTTTATAATTCCTGGATTAATGCCTGGATAACAAGGTACAGTGGTATAAATACACTTTGAATAATGTACATTAGGAATAAACTAAAGTTTAGTTTAAAATATTATGTATAATATAAAAGAATTATATTCTATAATATAAAAGAATATCTGTATTTAAATAATTGCAACACTTTGTTATATCTTCCTTGCAATAAAAACAGCAGTGTGGTTCTGCAATTCGTTAGTCTAAAACATTGCATGTAACATATGTTGTTATGGGATGTTTTGCTACGAGTTTAGTACAAATGAACTGCCAAACCTCGCTGCTATTTTTAATGCCATGAGAAAATAACAGACACAGTAAAATAATGTACATTAAGACTAAATGCCACAAGCAGACTTTCTAAAACAGACCGGGTTTATGTTAGCAGTACGGGTTCATGTAAATATTTATTTTTAAACATATAATTTTCGGGGATGTATATCAGCTGCACGTCCCTAGGGAGGCGGCCAGGGGGCATCCTTACCAGATGCCCAAACCAACTCAACTGACTCCTTTCGACGCAAAGGAGCAGCGGCTCTACTCCGAGGTCCTCACGGATGACTGAGCTCCTCACCCTCTCTCTAAAGGAGAAGCCCGCCACCCTTCTGAGGAAGCCCATTTCGGCCGCTTGTACTCGCAACCTAGTTCTTTCAGTCATGACCCAGCCTTCACGACCATAGGTGAGGGTAGGAACAAAAATTGACCGGTAGATCGAGAGCTTTGCCTTCCGGCTCAGCTCTCTTTTCGTGACAACGGTGTGATAGAGCAAGTGCAATACCGCCCCCGCTGCCCCGATTCTCCGGCCAACCTCCCGCTCCATTGTCCCCTCACTCGTGAACAAGACCCCGAGGTACTTGAACTCCTTCACTTGGGGCAATACCTCCTTCCCTACCTGGAGTAATATCATTTAATGATATTAAAATGGCGATCAGGTCATCCTCATGTAGCGCTAATGTCAGACAGCACCCACCACAAAAACTGCTGATAAAGAGCAATCATGATAACTCTATATTAAACAACTACAGACAAATCTCAAATCTTCCTTTCATAGGCAAGATAATTTAAAAGCTTGTTTTCAATCAGCTGAACATATTCTTAAACTCGAATGGCTACTTGGACAATTTCCTGTCTGGTTTCCGGCCGCATAAAGATACTCATAAAGATACTTTATGATATTTGGTTAAGTCCTGATTGAGGCAAAATGTCAGTGCTGGTGTTACTAGATCTCAGTTCTGTCTTTGACATTGTTGACCACAACATTCTCCTAGACAGATTGGAAAACTGGGTAGGGCTCTCTGGGACGGTCCTCTGCTAGTTCAGGTCATATCTATAAGGGAGGGGTTACTATGTGAACATAGGCAACTTTGAATCTGAGTGGACATCCATGACGTGTGGAGTCCCGCAAGGCTCAGTACTAGTACCGCTCCTGTTCAACATGTATATGCTCCTACTAGGCCAAATTATGAAAAAGAACCAAATTGCATAATACCATAGCTTTCCGATGACAGACAGATTTACCTAGCCCTATCGCCAAATGACTATAGCCCCATAGACTCTCCGTGCCAGTGCATTGATTAAATCAACAGTTAGATGTGCCGAAACGTCCTTCAGTTAAACAACGACAAGACAGAAGTCATTGCATCTGTCAACACAGGTGAAATTCTCAAGGCGAACACATACCTTGACCGCAGGGGTCTACAGACAAAAATCAAGTAAGGGCTCTTGGTATCATTTTGGAGTCAGATCTTAGTTTCAGTAGTCAAATGAACATTGTCTTGAACATTGGGGGACCTTGGAGTCAAAGAGTTTGAGAACCACTGCTTTAGGGCATTGCGTGATAGGATGATATGGCTTGGGTCCCTCCCGAATAATTTCCTGTTTTTCTAAGGATTGTAACAAGTCCATTCAAAGGTCCCATTCAGGACTGGACTGGTAATCTGGCATACTGGGCATTTTCCTGGTTGGCCGATGCACTTTTGGGCCGATCAGGGGCGCACTGGCCATCGGGAGAACCGAGCGGGTCGGTGGTTCGGCCGTGAAACGTGCCGAATGGGCTGCGATAAGCAACAATGAGCTGCTGTGTTATTCAGAACGGACTGCAAAACGATGCCGCCATATGCAGAAAAGAACAGCGAACAACTTTTGGCCCCCCATGCCCGTACAAAACAGTTGTACCAGTTGCCATGTAAAATCCCGGGCCGATTTCTCTTCCCACTCCAGTCCTGGTCCCATTCCTACAAAATTTCCCAATCTGTATGTATATGTAACTTTAGGTTTTTCCCCACTCAGAAACTTTTAAAGACAGAACAGTTGCCATAGCAACATTCTTAAGGGATTATCTCATGCACTCCAAAAATACAGCCAAAGTAAACCGAGATATTTCTCATTTTTTCACTCCTGTGTATATTATTAAAATAGGACATCTTACCTGTTAGATTACGTTTTTAAAAAGAGCATTTTATGCTAAGCAGTTTGTTATTCTTCACAGTTTCACTGCTGTGTTGCCGTTGCAATCACACTGATTCTGATGTGCTGTTAATGTCTTGTCATGCTGATTAATGAGTCTCTGCTAGAGGGAACGAAGTAAAAAAAAACAAATCAATGATCCTGGTGTGATGATTTTACGGATGATTAACTATAATCTGCCAAAACAAACACATGAACAGGAAACTTATAATAGAGTGAGCGATGGGGCTGGGGCGAGGTGTTGAAAAACTGTTCAAAGTAATTAGGTTTAGTTTGCTTATGGTGATTCTGGCTTAACAGGTCTCAGAGGGGATGAGAATGGAGACAACAACCTACATTTCAACTAATTCTGCTTGTAGGAGTGGGGAGTGTGATCATAATCTTATATTAAGATAAATGTCATTTTAATTCAAGTTAACAGCAAATATCAGGATAATGCTATTGTTGCTGGAGATTTAACAAGACATGGTTTATATATGATTTCATGTAGTAATGGCTAAATGGTGTTTGTAGTTTTGAATCAAGCAGTTTATAAATAAAAGGTCATTTTTCTCGCTTGATAACGTCCTGTTGTCATTTGGAATTAAAAGCTGGGGTGTCTGGGTAGCTCAGCGAGTATTGAAGCTGATTATCACCCCTGGAGTTGCGAGTTTGAATTCAGAGCGTGCTGAGTGACTCCAGCCAGGTCTCCTAAGCAACCAAATTGGCCTGGTTGCTAGGGAGGGTAGAGTCACATGGGGTAACCTCCTCGTGGTCGTGATTAGTCGTTCTCGCTCTCAATGGGGCGGAGGTGAGTTGTGCGTGGATGCAGCGGAAAATAGCGTGAAGCCTAATGGATTGGTGGTGGCGTAGTGGGCTAAAGTACATAACTGGTAATCAGAAGGTTGCTGGTTCTAACCCCACGGCCACCACCATTGTGTCCTTGAGCAAGGCACTTAACTCCAGGTTGCTCCGGGGGGATTGTCCCTGTAATAAGGGCTCTGGAAGTCGCTTTGGATAAAAGCGTCTGCCAAATGCATAAATGTAATGGACAACTTTATATCGGCCCTCTCAGAAGCATATAAAACTACATTTGAAATAAATCATCTGATTGGCTAAAATAAACAATCCCCGCAAAAATATACGTTAAATAGAAAATCCAATAGACGCAACATGAGTAGATCTACATGGACTGCTATGATAGACACTTTTGACAATTATTTGTAATCTCGATTATTTATTTGATTCATTGTGCAGCCCTAATCTCTCATTTTCTCCTGCGCAGCTAAAGCTGTCCTCATCATGATTGAAGAGCTCTCGGCTCTCTTTACTCCGCTGAATGTAGTAATGGTTTCTCTCTGGAGCACTTACTGACATAAAGGAGGATGTTAGGGCGGCTGTGGCTCAGGTGGTAGAGCGGGTCGACTACTAATCGCAGGGTTGGTGGTTTGGTTCCTGGCCCACACGACTCCACATGCCGAAGTGTCCTTGGTCAAGACACTGAACCCCAAGTTGCTCCCAATGACAGGCTAATACCTTACATGCAGCTCTGCCATCATTGGTGTATGCGTGTGTGAATGGGTGAATGAGACGCAGTGTAAAGCGCTTTGAAAACCATTAAGGCTTAAAAAGGCGCTATATAAGTGCAGACCATTTACCATTTGTTAGCACTGAATTAGAAGTCAGAAAATATTCCCACTGGACGCTTCACCTCTCTTGCATGCTAGCATCCAAACTTGCACGCATCGCACTTACAGAAACACATTAATGCAGTTATTTAATAGTGAGTCACAATGGTGTTTCACACTGCTGGCATAGATGAATAGGTCTTTAATGGAATACCAGTTAAGCAACGTGACTCTTGTTTATTCAGAATATGTAGTTAATGTTCTCTGTGTGAATGAGACTGTCTGGAATGTTTTTTCTCCAAAGAGTTCCTAGTTAAGAGTTTTTGCTTTAAAACCTATTCACAATAATTGCAAGAGCAAGTTTTACTAAGGAAATCTTAAGATAAGAGTAAGGCGGAGTTGACCTCGTTGCTATGGATGACAAGATATATATATATATATATATATATATATATATATATATATATAAACACCTGCCTAATATTGTGTAGGTCCACCTCGTGCCACCAAAGCAGTGCCAACCCGCATCTCAGAATGGCATTCCCATGGTACAGAGTTGTTATCTCATCAACAAGACATTTCCATCAATTACTTAATCCCACAGATTAATTGAGATGAAAAGACGATATCTTATAAAACTTTAAAGACAGACCTACCATGAGTTACAAGGTTGAAAATCATGCTTGCTAAATTCATGGTAAACAACTACATTACCCATGGTACAGCATTGAAAGATCCACCAATCAGAGAACCGCCGCCGACAAAACCCGCGAAACATGCCACGGAGTGACTGCTCGCTCCCATGATGCAGCCATAAACTACTTGTATACTTGTACATATGGGAATATTTTGCAATATATGTAAAATATATTGTTTCTATAGAGTTTTATATTCAATGACATAATTCGCAATGCATCATGGGATTGTAGTTTGTGTCCTCATGAAAGACGGTAAGTGCACAGTCTTGTGTCTTTGTCTTTATGGACTTTTTTGGGCCTCAGATCAAAGTTTATGATGTTGTGATTCTCCTCTGAGCTGGTTGATTGGGTTCATGGTGCACATCTCTGTCATGAAGGATTTTATTAAAAGTCTATGGAACAAATGAATGGGGAAAATACTTCCGGAACCCAGACGGCTGAAGAAGTGTCCAGTCAATGTTGCCCTCTATACTGAAACTGATCACTTAGGTCTTTCAAATGATACATATTTTCTCAACATTAACATTTTTGGATGGTACAGTAAATGTCCTGTATACTGTTCCATTTTGGATGGTATCATTCATGTCCGGGGCGGCTGTGGCTCAGGTGGTAGAACGGGTCGGCTGCCAATCGCAGGGTTGGTGGTTTGATTCCCGGCCCACATGACTCCACATGCCGGAGTGTCCTTGGGCAAGACACTGAACCCCAAGTTGCTCCACACATTATAAACAGAGTCTTTCTGAGACTTCTAGAATACAAAATTATCCATGATTAATTAATTTAATCAGACACGTCTAGTTCCGGGCGAGGGGACCTTCAAATATTGTCTTGGACAGTGGGGGGGGGGCCTTGGAGTCAAAAAGGTTGAGAAGCCACTGATCTAGAGAAATACAATTTGTATTATCATGTCAAGTTTATTTTCTCAGCTGAAAGACCTTTATCTTAGGAGCAGGTGTGGCTCATGTGGTAGAGCGGGTCGGCTGCCAATGGGTTGGCGGTTTGATTTCCGGCCCACATGACTCCACATGCCGAAGTGTCCTTGCGGGCAAGACACTGAACCCCAAGTTGCTCCCAATGGCAGGCTAGCACCTTGCATGCAGCTCTGTCATTATTGGTGTGTGTGTGTGAGTGTGTGTGTGAATGGGTGAATGGGACACAGTGTAAAGCGCTTTGGTAACCTCTAAGGTTAAAAAGGCGCTATATAAGTGCAGACCATTTACCATTCCTTCTAAAAAGGGTTGTGGATTGAGAACATAGTTTAATACGTGTGTGACACTAAAGTATTGGCAATAGTAATAATGGTGCATTAGCAACACTATTAAATACAGTAAGTCAGATGTGAGATAATATCTGTACTTTGTGTAATTGTAAGTGTAAAAGTAGGTCACACAATATTGCCTCTTGTTAGATTATTCAAATGATTTATATGGTGTACTGAATAATATTAAAATAATATCACACAGATTTCAGACTTGACCTGTCAGTCACTGTACTAACTAATATCTGAACCTTGCATTGGCTGTCTGTGTCTTAAAGGAAATGTGATATTGCAGGAGACATATTTTGGCCATATGCAGAGAGACATGTGCAATAACCCTTCTGAATGCCCACACAGTCACACCATTCGTTCATACATTCATACATTCGTCTGGCACCAACAATCATGCCACACTCCAAATAACTGAGATCATGTTTTTTATGCATTCTGATGGTTGATGTGAAGCTCCTGACCCATATATGCATGATTTTATTCAGATAACTGCTCTATACAATTGTATAATTGAATATAATCTCTGAATGCTTTTCTGAGGTTGGCACGAGAGGGACCTACACAATATTAGGCAGGTGCTTTTAATGTTGTGGCTGATCGGAGTATGTATATATATGCAGAATTGGAGGGTTACTTTTGAAATGTACCGTTAGATTACTCAAGGTCAGTAATGTATTCTAAATACACCCCAACAGAGCAGCCGCGGCCATCTGATGGGGACAGAGGAGCCCGGCCGCCTGAGAGCGGACGAACGACTTCTGACCGCGAAGGGAGAAGGGGCTCCTAGCCGACCGCCTGGAGCAGTCAGGGCTACGGCCAGGGGCGGGGGGGAGACCCCTACCAGCCGATGAACACGGCCAGGCTCCTCTGTCCCTCTGCGAATGGCCGCGGCTGCTCCATTGGGGTAGTTTGTAGTGGCGAGGACTCCATGCACTCCAAAATATACAGATGACAGGGGAAGGCTCGTTTGTATTCACGAGGAAAGCGCTAACTGATTGTTCAGTGACTCGTTGCAATCCCCTGCAATCCTACGTTTCACAATTGAGCTCGCAGGCCACTTGGCAAGCATTATGTTGCATCAAGAACATTAAATTAACCATGTGAAATCCCAAGAGTGGCGCTCATAATTCAGCAGTGGTGCAACGCCACTGCAAAATTCATATAGGGGAAACACTGACGTGTTTAAGCATCAAAATCCATCTGCCATGATCCACTCCATACCAGCCGGCTCTGTGTATTTGGAGCAGATGTATTCTTGTCTCTATATTTCTCCAATAAACTGGTGTTCCAGGCAATTCAAATTTAATTTCATAGCTGTCACCCTTGAGAGATGTTTTAGAGTTCAGAGGTTCTCATGAACAAACTAGAGTGTTAGTTATACAGCAAAGATTTGCATGATTTAATTGGGATAATTAGTGGTGTTTTGGAGTTTCGGTGGTCAGTGTTTGGTACATTTGGGAATAAATCAGATTTGATGCAAATAAAGTCAGTATGAATTAATAGAGGGATGACTGTAAGGCTGGGTGGTATGATGGTAGATCATGTACAACAGCTGGAATGTGGTAATGATTTTGCTTTAACTTTCCTACCACAGTAGATTTACATTTTACATTTATGCATTTGGTAGACGCTTCTATCCAAAGTGACTTACAGTGCATTTATTACAGGGACAATCCCCCCGGAGCAACCTGGAGTTAAGTGCCTTACTCAAGGACACAATGGTGGTGACTGTGGGGATCAAACCAGCAACCTTCTGATTACCAGTTATGTGCTTTAGCCCACTACGCCACCACCACTCCACTCCTTTAAATGAGAAACGTGAGTTTTTCCAGGCTGTGTTGTAAACAAAAGTCTATAAGCTATTTTAAAATAGCCAATGTCCCTCATTTACTTCCTATTTCTGGAAGTGTGTGTGTGTGTGTGTGTGTATTTGTTTGAGTGATTGTGTGAAATAAAAATTCACATTTATTGGACAAGTATTGACTTTGACTTGGTGGTTTTGTCCAAGTACACAGTAAACATGCCATGTCAAGTCCTCATTATAAAACATTACAGGAAATATACCATATGTACACATATCGTATGGGAGACAGGACTAGTGCACCCCCTCACAGCTTATCAAATAGTGCTATTGAACTACTATCATTGTTGTGCACAAAGCGTTCAAGTTGAAGTAATCTATTTGATATTAATTTTCTCTTTGCTCTATTTGCATAATGGAAATATCAGGGGATTTTAAAATGGTGTTTTCCAGGCCTGGAGGAGTCAGTTAATAAAGCAATTTATTAATGCAAGTTAATAAAATCTTTAAAAAATCATGGAATTTTTACACTGAAATATGGAATACTTTTCTAGTCATGCTGAGCTCTAAAATATTTTATCAGCACATTGCAGTTTTTGGTACTTTCCAAGTAGCCTGTATGTGCATATTCTGTATGTGTTTTCTTTCAAGTTGCTTTTGGTACAATTAAAAATCCTATAAATGAATATCACACCTGGAGTCACGAGTTTGAATCCAGGGCGTGCTGAGGGACTCCAGTCAGGTCTCCTTAGCAACCAAATTGTCCCGGTTGCTAGGGAGGGTGGAGTCACATGGGGTAACCTCCTCGTGGTCACTATAATGTGGTTCTCGCTCTCGGTGGGGCGTGTGGTGAATTGTGCGTGGATGCCGTGGAGAATAGCGTGAAGCCTCCACACGCGCTATGTCTCCACGGTAACGCGCTCAACAATTCACGTGATGAGATGCGCGGATTGACGGTCTCAGACGCGGAGGCAACTGAGATTCGTCCTTCGCCACCTGGATTGAGGCGAGTCACTACGCCACCATGATTTCTCCAAATTGGGGAGAAAAACAAAAGAATCCTATAAGTGATTATTAAGTCACTTTCAAGTCAAGTGGTTTTTATTGTCGTTTCAACCATATACAGTTAGTACAGTACACAGCAAAACGAGACAACGTTCCTCCAGGACCATGGTGCTACATAAAAACAACAAAGGACCAACATAGGACCACATGAGACTACACAACGAAATAAAATACCTATATAAACTACCTACATATACCTATATAAAGTGCACGTGCAAACATGTGCAAAAAGTACAGGACAGTACAACAAATTTCTGACAATGAACAGGACAATAGACAGTGCAGCGCCGACCAGTACTCAGTAGTGCAAAAAGATGACAGTTTCTAAAAATGTAAACATAACATACTATGAGATAGTGTTCTATGCACATAGCAGTTATTGAGGTAGCAGACAGTTATAAAGTGACAGTTATTAAAGTGCAACTCAGGACACGTGTGTGTCAAACCAGTCTCTGAGTATTGAGGAGTCTGATGGCTTGGGGGAAGAAGCTGTTACACAGTCTGGCCAGACGGGAGGAGGGTAAAGAGTTTGTGTGAGGGGTGTGTGTGGGGTCGTCCACAATGCTGGTTGCTTTGCGGATACAGTGTTTTTTGTAAATGTCTTTGATGGAGGGAAGAGAGACCCCAATGATCTTCTCAGCTGTCCTCACTATCCTCTGCAGGGCTTTGCGGTCCGAAACGGTGCAAGTCCCAAACCAGGCAGTGATGCAGCTGCTCAGGATGCTCTCAATAGTCCCTCTATAGAATGTAGTGAGGATGGGGGTTGGGAGATGTGCTTTCCTCAGCCTTCGAAGAAAGTAGAGACGCTGCTGGGCTTTCTTGGTGATAGAGCTGGTGTTGAGGGACCAGGTGAGGTTCTCCGCCAGGTGAACACCAAGGAATTTGGTGCTCTTGACGATCTCCACAGAGGAGCCGTCGATGTTCAGCGGAGTGTTCACTCTGTGCTCTCCTAAAGTCAACAACCATCTCTTTTGTTTTGTCGACATTCAGGGACAGGTTGTTGGCTCTACACCAGTCCGTTAGCCGCTGCACCTCCTCTCTGTATGCTGACTCGTTGTTCTTGCTGATGAGACCCACCACGGTCGTGTCATCGGCGAACTTGATGATGTGATTCGAGCTGTGCATTGCTGCACAGTCGTGAGTCAGCAGAGTGAACAGCAGTGGACTGAGCACACAGCCCTGGGGGGCCCCAGTGCTCAGTGTGGTGGTGGTGGAGATGCAGTTCCCGATCCGGACTGACTGAGGTCTCCCAGTCAGGAAGTCCAGGATCCAGTTGCAGAGGGAGGTGTCCAGGCTCAGCAGGTTCAGCTTTCCAATCAGGTGCTGGGGAATGATTGTGTTGAATGCTGAGCTGAAATCTATGAACAGCATTCGAACGTATGAGTCCTTATTGTCTAGGTGGGTGAGGGCCAGATGGAGGGTTGTGGTGATGGCATCGTCCGTTGAGCGGTTTGAGCGATCACGCAAACTGCAGTGGGTCTAGTGAGGGGGCAGCTGGGTCTTAATCTGCCTCATGACGAGCCTCTTGAAGCACTTCATGATGATGGGTGTAAGTCGCGACGGGACAGTAGTCGTTGAGGCAGGACACTGAAGACTTCTTTGGCATGGGGATGATGGTGGTGGCCTTGAAGCACGTTGGAACAACGGCGCTGCTCAGAGAGATGTTGAAGATGTCGGTAAGAACATCTGCTAGCTGGTCTGCACATCCTCTGAGCACTCTGCCAGGAATGTTGTCTGGTCCAGCAGCCTTCCGTGGGTTGACTCTACGTAGAGTTTTCCTCACATCTGCCGTGGTAAGACAGAGCACCTGGTCGGTTGGGAGGAGGGGTGGACTTCCTCGCCATCACGTCGTTCTGCACTTCAAACCGAGCGTAGAAGTCGTTCAGCGCATCTGGAAGGGAGGTATCTTTGTCACAGGCAACTGATGTTGTCCTGTAGTTGGTGATGGCCTGGATGCCCTGCCACTTGCGCCGCGTGTCACCGCTGTCCTGGAAGTGACTGTGGATTCTCTGGGCGTGTCGCGCTTTGCCTCTCTGATTGCCCGTGACAGTTTGGCCCTAGCTGTTCTTAGGGCTGCCTTATCGCCTGCTCTGAAGGCGGAGTCTCGGGACCTCAGCAGCGTGCGCACCTCCGCAGTCATCCACGGCTTCTGGTTGGAGCGTGTGGTGATGGTCTTGGAGAAAGTGACATCATCAATGCACTTGCCGATGTAGCTGGTCACTGATGCTGTGTATTCCTCCAAGTTGGTAGAATCGCCATATGTTGCAGCCTCCCTGAACATGTGCCAGTCAGTACACTCAAAACAGTCCTGAAGAGCAGAGATGGCTCCTGCTGGCCAGGTTTTCACCTGCTTCTGAAGCGGTTTTGTGCGTCTGACGAGCGGTCTGTATGCTGGAATTAACATAACAGAGATGTGGTCTGAGTAGCCGAGGTGGGGGCGGGCTCCACCCGATGCAGCGCCTGGGATGTTTGTGTAAACAAGATCAAGCGCGTTTGCCCCTCTCGTTGCAAAGTCCACATACTGATGGAATTTAGGGAGCACTGTCTTGAGATTTGCATGGTTGAAATCTCCGGCGACAATAAACAGTCCGTCGGGGTGAGCGTTCTGCAGTTCGCTCATAGCCCCATACAGTTCACAGAGCGCTTCCTTAGCGTTATCTAAGCGTTAGCTTCAACCCAAAAAATCATACCGCTAGTTGTCACATTTTACTAACGTGAACATTTCTCAGGGTAGATTTTAGTTTTTATGTAAGTCAGTTTCTGCATTGCCACATACTGTATTTTTAAGTCTTGACTACAAAGCGATTGAACATATTCACCATCAGTGACCTGGGAAAAAACTAAACAAAAAAACTTCTATGCAAAACAGTGGCTGATAAATACTAGAAGTGATTCTAATAATAGAATATAGATTCAAGCAGTAATTACTGGGGTTTGAGTGGCATAGGGCCTTTCCACAATATTTTAAGAATTCACAGGTAAACAACAATAGAGATTTAGTGTTTTTATAAAAAAAAAAAAGTAAAAGATCTTACTGTTATAGTGCCAACTATTGTCCGATTATCACCAAATTTTGCATGCCTCTTCAAAATGATGTCCCGCATATGCCTTCAAAGTTTGATGAAAATAGGACTTTTCGTGTAGGACTTATCCTATTTATATTTGCGTAATCTAGGCCACGCCCATATGTTTAAATTACCCTGTTATTGCCATGCCAAATAACAACTTCAACTATTTTGGGATAATTATTGATCTAGTCTGTCCAAGGATTCTTCCTGTACAGGTTTTGTTGATCTCATGTAAAAAAAACAAAAAAAACAACAACCAAGGACTAGTTCGCGAAAGTCGTTTTTTTAAGCAATGTCAAATATTTAATGAATGATTTGATTGACATCAAAGGTCCTAGAGGCAAAGTTGTTCAGAAAGTGGAGATCTATCATATGATATGTCTCACGTGTGTTTGTGTAACACACCTCGTAATATTCAGCTATTTAAATGCATGTAAAATGCGATAGCGCCACCTGGTGGCCATTGTTTGTTTTTTTTTAAATCATTTTGCGCAGACCTCTAGGGCCAAGAGTCAAATATGCCCACTGCGTTTCGTTCCGAACGGAATTGTTAACGTTGTCTAAAAGCTGCCGAACAAAGACACTGCATGCAAAATTACCGGTCGATCACACCGGTGGCTCCTTAGTTACAGACATAATATTTTTCATTTTTATAGCGCCACCAAATGGCAGAGGTGCATCATGTTTTCTTGTGTCCCCAGAATGACCTCATACATAAGTTTCCTGAGTTTTGTGAAAATATCTCAAACCGTTCAAGAGTTACAGGCATTTGGCGTACTATTGCGACGATCAATCGAAAGTTCAGACTTTTTTTAATGATATTTGATCATGTGACTCCAGAGAACATTTCTGCATTGGTTTGGTACTGATCGGGTGAACGGCCTAGGACAAGTAGGATTTACGAAACATTTTATGTTAGAGATAGACATTTTGTTCGTCGAATGAGTGTACGATATACGGTTTAGGAGCTCTGGCTCAAAATGCGTTTGCCTTTGCTACAGCGCCACCTATAGACCAATCGGGGAGTTAACATGTGCATGCATAGCCATGCATATGGGAGTGCTACCATGGCTGCGATAAGCAAAACTGAGGCTCCACGTTATGCAGAATGGACCGCAAAACGGCGCCACGATATGCAGTTAAAGATATAAAGTTAAAAACTTCTCAACTTTGTTGCGTCGCTGGTCACGCCCACATTCGGTCGCCAACGGTCGCTCGTGTCGCCGGAAGTTGCCAGCTCTCATTGAAAATGAATGAGACGAGGTCGTTTGGTCGCTGCGTGTCGCTGGCGGTGTGAACGCAGCTTTAGTCCTCATGTTTTATAGGTTTCTGCACGAGTAAAGGGAATGTCTCCGTCTGTCACAGGTGCTTCAGAGAGATTATGGTGCTTTGAGAGGGTTGTCATTGTGTCATTATATTCTTCCTCATGACCTCCTTAACACCTCAGAGATCAAACCAGCCGGTTAGGTGAAAGAAGTCATCCAGAGAATGATTAAAGGAGAAAACAAGAAGGCAGAGAGGCGGAACAGGATGAAAGAGACGCATGATGTGAGAAGAACGATGCTCTGGTTTACATGTCTGTCTTTGTGAAACACTTTCAGATCAATGCTCTCTAGTTCTGCCACCTTTAAAGGAATGTTTTGGGTTCAGGGCAGTGTTCATGGTTGTGCCTGGAGTAGGGCATTTACAATAGAAGTAAATGTGACAATGCATTAAATGCTAAATTGTTTCAAAACCATGATAACACAAGGATACCAGTAAGGGACTGTTTGCACAGTTTACAGCCCTATTGAGAAATAATTCCTTACATTTTATATAGCGCATTTACAAAGTATCAGGGGAACCTCCTCAACCACCCGCAGTGTGCAGCATCCACCTGGATGATTGACAGCACCCATAGTGTGCTAGCATACTCACCACACACTGGTGGAGAGGAGAGAGTAGAGTGATGTAGCCAATTCAGGGGATGGAGATTATTACAAGGCCATGATAGATAAAGGGCCAGTGGGGGAATTTGGCCAGGACACCAGGGTTACACCCCTACTCTTTTTGAGAAGTGTCCCGGGATTTTTAATTACCACAGAGAGTCAGGACCTCGGTTTAACATCTCATCCAAAAGACGGTGCTTTTTTATCATATAGTGCCCCATCACTATACTGGGGCTTTAGGATCCATACAGACTGCTGACCTCCCTAATACCTCTTCCAGCAGCAACCTTGGTTTCCCAGGAGGTGTCCCATCCAGGTACTGGCCAGGCTCAACCCTGCTTAACTTCAGTGAGTAACCGCTCTTGAGCTGCAGGGTGATATGGCTGCTAGAACGCTCAAGGCAACATTAGTGAGGAGAATGATTCTTATGATATCCGACTCAAACACACACAAAATAATAAAAACATTTGTGCATTTCAATTTCATAACATCATTCCATCAAATTCAAGTTAGTTGCACAATAATAATACTACAAATATTTGAATATTTTTTTGTTGTTAAAAATGACACATTTGAATTTGATGGAATTTTAGATATTTGAAACTGAAATTCATAAATCCTAAAAATATGCTAAAATGTTTTTTGGACAGTATGCATTGCATATGGAAAAAGTGATAATGTCAAATTAGGAGTAAAAAAAGAATGAAAAAACTAAACTTTTTAAATGTATATATATATATATATATATATATATATATATATATATATATATATTAGGGATGTCCCAATATCAATTATTTGGAAGTGAATATGAGTATTCACCGATATGGTCCTTTTTTCTGAATGATATCATCAACAGTTGTCACGAACCCCGCTCCTCTGCCCCATCTCCGCTTCCTCGAGCACGCACCCATACACTCCGCGAGCATGCTCGCTTCCCGCTTCCTCGCTCCGCCCCCTTGAGCTCGTATGCTCTGTTTCCTCCCTCACGAGCTCACACGCTCGTTCTGCTATTACGAGCTCTCGCTCGTAAACTCTCTCCCCTCTCTGACTCATGCTCTCGTCTCACTCGCTGCAGCCTGAACATTATGACCACCTGCACTCACGCGCTTCTCAATCACCCCTTTATTATGTACACCTGCACTCGTCCCATCACCTAGTTATTCGTTTCACCTGCACCGCTCGTTTGTTCCCCTATATATATCACAACCCTTTCGTTTCACTCGGGTTGGTTATTGTATGTATTGTATGTATTTAGATTCCCGTGTTTTTGACCCCCGCTAGTCTCATCTAGTTTCGCCCCCGCTAGTCTCATCTAGTTTTGCCCCTG
Organism: Xyrauchen texanus; assembly: GCF_025860055.1. Classification (NCBI taxonomy): domain Eukaryota; kingdom Metazoa; phylum Chordata; class Actinopteri; order Cypriniformes; family Catostomidae; genus Xyrauchen; species Xyrauchen texanus. The sequence goes on from NC_068295.1 coordinate 1,370,058, forward strand.
CTAGTTTCGTCTAGTTTCGACCTCCCTCCTCTTGATTATCCTCTTAGCTTGCCAACTCGTTCCCCTGTCTTCGTTCCCACTCGCGCCATAGTTGTTAACTGTTTTCCCCCTTCGACCCCCGCTATCGTTGACCACTCTCTCCCGGATTTGCCCCTTTACCCTTTCTGATTCCCCGGCTCCGACCTTACGCACCCCCTTGACCATTCTTCACTGGACTTGCCCCTTTTTGAACTGTTGCCTGCTTTATGGATTAATAAAGCAGTCTTCCCCTCAACATTGTGACTGTCTCTTTTTGTGTGCGCGTTATAGAATAACCAACCTCACCGTAGACAGTCACAATGCGTCACGCGGATGTTTCGCGCAGCTCACTAGAGCGGAGAGGCACGTCACATTCGGCGCAAGGAGCTACAGTTTGGAGGCAGGACCAAGCGCTCACGGCCCAGGGGCAGCAGGTATGTGCGTTGTCTGATTTATGTCACACTGTTTCACCTGTGTCTGCCCCTGAGCCCGTTTATGCCTCCAGCGCATTTCTGAGCGCCGTGAGCCTTCAACCCCCTGAGAGGTTTGACGGCTCTTCGGACGCTGACCAAGGGGTTTTTCTGCGAGTCAGCGGTTGTGTAACCCATAACCCCGCCCTCGGCATTATGGACCCAGCGGCCCAACTCGTGGGTTTGCGTCAGGGAGCCAAACCGTGGAGGCTTATATTATGGATTTTTGTGTCCTGGCATACCAGGTGAATTTTAATGAGGTGGCTCTGAAGACCATTTTCCAATGTGGTCTGAATGAGCCAACCTCATCATTAATGCCTGGTGGTCGCTGCCCCTTAACCTGGCTCAGTTTATTGACCTCGCCCTACTGTACTCTGGTTCCTCGTTCACTGTGGGGAGGCAGACACTGAACCAGCGCTCCACACCAAGACCCCGTCTCGAAGCCTACCACGGCCCCAGTCCCGAGGCCTGTCACGGCCCCAGTCCCTAAGCCTGACACGGCCCCAGTCCCGAGGCCTGTCACGGCCCCAGCCTCGAAGCCTGGCACGGCCAGCGAGCCGGCGCCCATGCCCGCCACGGCCAGCGAGCGGCGCCCATGCCCGCCCACGACCAGCGAGCCAGCGCCCATGCCCGCCACGGTCAACGAGCCAGCGCCCCTGCCTGCCACGGCCGGTGAGCCAGCGCCCATGTCTGCCACGGTCAGCGAGCCAGCGCCTGTAGCCTCGACCCCCCCTGAGCCAGCGCCTGTAGCCTCGACCGTCCCCATGGCCACGTCCCCTGTTGGCCGAAGACGTAAGAGAAGGAAGAGGGCCCCTTCTCCCCAGTCTCGTCTGGTGCTCAAGACCTCTGCTCCGCCCTCAGAGTCTTCCACGGCTCTGCAGACCTCTGCTCCGCCCTCAGAGTCTCCCACGGCTCTGCAGACCTCTGCTCCGCCCTCAGAGTCTCCCACGGCTCTGCAGACCTCTGCTCCGCCCTCAGAGTCTCCCACGGCTCTGCAGACCTCTGCTCCGCCCTCAGAGTCTCCCACGGCTCTGCCGGGTTCTGCTCCGCCCTCAGAGTCTCCCATGGCTCTGCCGGGTTCTGCTCCGCCCTCAGAGTCTCCCACGGCTCTGCCGGGTTCTGCTCCGCCCTCAGAGTCTCCCACGGCTCTGCCGGGTTCTGCTCGCCCCTCTGAGCCCTCCCGGGCTCCGCCTCACGAGTCTCCAAGGGCCCCTCACGAGCCTCCTAGGGCTCCTCCTCATGAGCCTCCCAGAGCTCTACCCCTCAAGTCCCTCAGGGCTCCACCCCTCAAGCCTCTCACGGCTTCGCCTCTCGAGTCTTTCATGGCTCCACCCCTCAAGCCTCTCACGGCTTCGCCTCTCGAGTCTCTCAAGGCTCCATCCCTCGAGTCTTTCATGGCTCCACCCCTCAAGCCTCTCACGGCTTCGCCTCTCGAGTCTCTCAAGGCTCCATCCCTCGAGTCTTTCATGGCTCCACCCCTCAAGCCTCTCACGGCTTCGCCTCTCGAGTCTCTCAGGGCTCCATCCCTCGAGTCTTTCATGGCTCCACCCCTCAAGCCTCTCACGGCTTCGCCTCTCGAGTCTCTCAGGGCTCCATCCCTCAAGCCTCTCACGGCTTCGCCTCTCGAGTCTCTCAGGGCTCCATCCCTCGAGTCTTTCATGGCTCCACCCCTCAAGCCTCTCACGGCTTCGCCTCTCGAGTCTTTCAGGGCTCCATCCCTCGAGTCTTTCATGGCTCCACCCCTCAAGCCTCTCACGGCTTCGCCTCTCGAGTCTCTCAGGGCTCCTCCGCCTCTCAGGGCGTCCCCTCTCGAGTCTTTCATGGCTCCACCCCTCAAGCCTCTCACGGCTCGCCTCTCGAGTCTCTCAGGGCTCCTCCGCCTCTCAGGGCGTCCCCTCTCGAGTCTTTCATGGCTCCACCCCTCAAGCCTCTCACGGCTTCGCCTCTCGAGTCTCTCAGGGCTCCTCTGCCTCTCAGGGCTCCGCCCCTCGAGTCTCTCAGGGCTCCTCCCCCTCTCAAGCCTCTCAGGGCTCCCCCTCTCGAGTCTTTCAGGGCTCCCCCCCTCAAGCCTCTCGAGCCTCCCAGGGCTCGGCCACTAGAGGCTCCTATGGCTCTGCCTCCCGAGCCTCCCTACGGCTCCCCCTCCAGAGCCTCCTCACGGCTCCACCTCCCGAGCCTCCCAGGGCTCGGCCACTAGAGGCTCCTATGGCTCTGCCTCCCGAGCCCCCTACGGCTCCCCCTCCAGAGCCTCCTACGGCTCCACCTCCCGAGCCTCTCATGGCTCTGCTCCCAAAGACTCCAGAGCTTCCTAGGGCTCCGCCTCTTGAGCCTTCCACGGCTCCACCACCCGAGCCTCCTACAGCTCTGCTCCCTAAGACTCCAGAGCCTTCTAGAGATTCACCTCTCGAGCCTCCTACGGCTCCGCCTCTCGAGCCTTCCACGGCTCCACCACCCGAGCCTCCTACGGCTCTGCTCCCTAAGACTCCAGAGCCTTCTAGAGATTCGCCTCTGGAGCCTCCTGCGGCTCCGCCTCTAAAGCCTCCCTTGGCTCCACCTCCAGAGCCTTCCAGGGCTTCACCTCTGGAGCCTCCTACGGCGCCACCTCCCCTGGCTCTGCCTCCAGAGCCTACTAGGGCTTCACTCCTGGAGCCTTCTACAGCGCCACCTCCCACGGCATCACCTCCCCCGGCTCTGCCTCCAGAGCCTACCAGGGCTTCACTCCTGGAGCCTTCTACAGCGCCACCTCCCACGGCGTCACCTCCCTCGGCTCTGCCTCCAGAGCCTTCCAGGGCTTCACCTCTGGAGCCTCCTACGGCGCCACCTCCATGGGCTCCACTTCCTGAGCCTTCCAGGCCTTCAGCCCCTAAAGCCTCCTTCGGCTCCACCTCCAGAGCCCACCAGGGCCTCGCCCCTGGGGCCTCCTGCGACTCCACCTCCCTCGGCTCCGTCTCCTGAGCCTCCCTCGGCGCCGCCTCTTCTGTCTCTCAATTCCCCGCCTGCCGAGTCTCTCACGGCTCCGCCTTCCAAGGCTCAGTCTCCCAAGTCCTCCACGACTCCGCCTTTCACGGCTCCGCCCCTGAAACCTTTCCTCACTGGGTCTTGCCTGCTCCCCTTGTTACCGTTCCTCTACCTGTCCTGTGGCCTCTTCCCTGGCCTCCGGACCCTATTCCTGTCCGGTGGTCACCTTCCAGACCCCCGGACCCAGTCCCTGTCCTCCAGTCGCCTTCCAGACCTCCTGACCCAGTCTCTGCCCTATGGCTGCCCCCTAGACCTCCCGACCACCCGCCTGTCCACTATGTTCCCCCTGACCTTGCCTTGAACTGCCCGTTGACCCCCATGGACTGTTTCATTCCCCTTTTGTGCCTTCTGTCCCCTCGAGCTCACACGCTCGTTCTGTCCCCTCGAGCTCACACGCTCGTTCTGTCCCCTCGAGCTCACACGCTCGTTCTGTCCCCTCGAGCTACGCAACCCAGCGTGGCCGTCAGGAGCCGTCCTATTCAGAGGGGGGAGTACTGTCACGAACCCCGCTCCTCTGCCCCATCTCCGCTTCCTCGAGCACGCACCCATACACTCCGTGAGCATGCTCGCTTCCCGCTTCCTCGCTCCGCCCCTTGAGCTCGTATGCTCTGTTTCCTCCCTCACGAGCTCACACGCTCGTTCTGCTATTACGAGCTCTCGCTCGTAAACTCTCTCCCTCTCTGACTCATGCTCTCGTCTCACTCGCTGCAGCCTGAACATTATGACCACCTGCACTCACGCGCTTCTCAATCACCCCTTTATTATGTACACCTGCACTCGTCCCATCACCTAGTTATTCGTTTCACCTGCACCGCTCGTTTGTTCCCCTATATATATCACAACCCTTTCGTTTCACTTCGGGTTGGTTATTGTATGTATTGTATGTATTTAGATTCCGTGTTTTTGACCCCGCTAGTCTCATCTAGTTTCAGCCCCGCTAGTCTCATCTAGTTTTGCCCCTGCTAGTTTCGGTCTAGTTTCGACCTCCCTCCTCTTGATTATCCTCTTAGCTTGCCAACTCGTTCCCCTGTCTTCGTTCCCACTCGCGCCATAGTTGTTAACTGTTTTCCCCCTTCGACCCCCGCTATCGTTGACCACTCTCTCCCGGATTTGCCCCTTTACCCTTTCTGATTCCCCGGCTCCGACCTTACGCACCCCCTTGACCATTCTTCACTGGACTTGCCCCTTTTTGAACTGTTGCCTGCTTTATGGATTAATAAAGCAGTCTTCCCCTCAACATTGTGACTGTCTCTTTTTGTGTGCGCGTTATAACAGTTCATTTTAAGTTTATCCTCAAAATGGTGTTTAAATAAATCAATTATTTGCAACATCAACAGTTCATTTTCAACATAGTATTATATTATTTTTATCAAATAAAGTGCTGCGTAACACAGCACAGATGTGAGATACTGCTTAAATATAATTACAGTACTATTGATTTACTTTTATTATTATTATTATTATTATTATTATTATTATTAATAGTTGTAATATTACAGTGAATATTACATATTTCTGTAGTACTTTTTTGCCTTTAAATTGAGCTTTTATTTTGTTTCTGACGTTATGACGGCAGCTTGACACTCCAGAACAGTCACTGAATGACTCAAAGTGATTATTGAATCGCAATAGGCTGCTATTTAATTAAATAAATGTGTAGTCTGTATATGACACACTGTCTACTGTTATCTGCTACAAACAAGGTGCGTGATGCTCATGAGGGTGATTTCTGTAAGTGAACCACAGATCTCTAAAAGTATGAGCACTTTGTGTCTTTATGTCAGCACAACACCAGCTCCACACGTTCACCTTGGTAAAGCGCTGCCTACCGTCTCTCTCTCTCTCTCTCTCTCTCTCTGATGATCTGGGGGTGCTTCAGCAAGGCTGGAATCGGGCAGATTCGTCTATGTGAAGGACGCATGAATCAAGCCACGTACAAGATTATCCTAGAATAAAACGTGCTTCCTTCTGCTCCGACAATGTTCCCCAAATCTGAGGATTGGTTTGTCCAGCAGGATAATGCTCCATGCCACACAGACAGGTCAATCAAGGTGTGGATGGACGGACGACCACCAGATCAAGACCCTGTCATGGCCAGCCCAATCTCCAGACCTGAACCCCATTGAACACCTCTGGAATGTGATCAAGGGGAAGATGGACGGTCACAAGCCATCAAACAAAGACGAGACGCTTGAATTTTTGCACCAGGAGTGGCATAATGTCACCCAACAGCAGTGTGAAAGACTGGCAGAGGGCATGCCAAGATGCATGAAAGCTGTGATTGAAAATCAGGATTATTCCACCAAATATTGATTTCCAAACTCTGTTAAAATATTAATATTGTGTTGATTAATAATGAATATAAGCTTGTTTTCTTTGAATTATTCGAGGTCTGAAAACGGCATCTTTTGTGTTATTTTGACCAGTCGTCATTTCCTGCCAATAAATGTTCTAAATGACAATATTTCTATTTGGGAGAAATGCTGACAGTAGTGTATAGAATAAAACACATATGTTCATTTCACTCGATTTACACCTTTAAATAGTCAATCCAGAGAAACGGGTCATTTTGCAGTGGCCTGCTCACTGCAAATATCAAAGTTGCTTTGACGATGTCTAAAACCGTCTCACTCTCTCTCATCATTCCTTTCAATCAGTGTTCCCTCGAACGAAACCTTAAACGTACATTTCTCAAATAAAGCACTTTTCACGTAGCATAAGGAGAGGGGCACTGAGAGACAGTTTTAAGGCTTATTTCTATGCAAATTCAGATGCATCCATCGACAACATGGTTAACATTGTCCCTCATCTCATTCCAAACTCATATTTGCAAATAGAAATGTCTCAATTTCGTCTGATAGTGACCCTATTACACCTGTAATGTTCAAATTGGAATTGAATGTTGAAGTGAATGTATAACAGTAGTCTGAACCTGCAATCAATCAAAGTGCTGTCAATCACATCCTCCTGACCGATCTGATGCTGTGAGCCGCTTTCATATTTGAAGTCATCTGTATCTCTTCACCACCCCCCTTATTTCCCAAATGTAATCATTAAACACAAAGCTATACCAAGCAGAACCAATCACATATCTATAGGCAGTGGTGCTTTATCGGCACATATGTGTGTGTGTGTGTGAGAGAGAGAGTGTGTGTGTGTGTGTGTGTGTGTGTGTGAGAGAGAGAGAGTGTGCGTGTTTTTGTTATTTACGAGGACAATTTTGTAAGTTACAAATTAGTAATTACAAGGGTATTATGCTATAAATGTGATTTATGAGGACATTTCTAGTGTCCCCATAATTCAAATCGCTTATAAATCATACTAAACAATGTTTTATTGAAAATGTAAAAATGCAGAATGTTTTCTGTGAGGGTTAGGTTTAGGGGTTGTGTTAGGTTTAGAGGATAGAATCTATAGTTTATACAGTATAAAAGTCATTATGTCTATGGAAAGTCCCCATAATGATAGGTAGACCAACATGTGTGTGTGTGAGTGTGTGTGTGTGTGTGTGTGTGTGTGTGTGTGTGTGTGTGTGTGTGTGTGTGTGTGTGTGTGTGTGTGTGTGTGTATGTGTGTGTTAATGTGTGAATCTCATGAAGAAAATTTCCGTCTATTTTTAGGATCATTAACATTTGGCGCATTGCAACATTTTAATACTGTAATGCAATTAAAATAGAATTCCTACATATAAATACTGTATATACACAGAGGATAGGCTGGGACTTTTCATTAATTAAATTAGTTTTGCGTGGGCTTGCAATACATTTACCATGAGTTTACTACAGTTACCATATTTTAACCATGATATTCATAGTGAAACATGCAATAACACAGGGAAAAGAAGACTGTGGTTATAAAAATCAAATTTTTGTTGGTATTATGGTTGTACTGCGCAAATACCATAGTTTAATTGTGGTGTTACTATTAATAAAACCACAACTATTAATGATTTTGAAAGAAAATGTCTTGATTTTGTAATTGCAATTAATTTCAATAAGTAGCGTTTACATTAAAATACCTATTTTGTCCAGGGCATCTGCATGCCATAATCTTAAAGGAGCGAAATGGCTGTTTTTAGACACCAAATTACAGAGTTGTTCAATTTAGATGGTTGTTCAGAAGCAAGATAGACAAGAAAGACCGCTATTAACTGATTAATCGGCCGATGGTTTTAAAAATCCATATACAGTATGTGACCTGCTCCATTATTTTAAGTCATATAGATATTTCCCCTTCTGTCACTCACTCGACGTTGTGTTGAATGAAGTGAAACAAGGGGTCTTCCTGGGACGCCAAACGTACCTCTGAACTTGAGAAAAGACCAATGTCAAGTTGGCAGACAGAATTAAAGGGAAGCGGGGCAGCGAGTGCCAGTCAGAATTTTTCTTCGGAGCCGAACGGTTGTGCAACAGCAAGCTGAGTTCACCACTGCTTCACTCACCTCTACTGGCGATAATCACTGCTGTTGGATCTACAGTGCGTTTCCAGTTGGCGTTCTCTCTCTGCACGCTGTGCAGTCTATGCCCCTGAGCGCTTCGACAGCGGTTTCATTGCCTGAAAGAATGTTTCTCCTCCTAAAAAGTGTTTATTTCCTCTAAAACAGTTTGAGTTCCCACTCATAAAAGAGTAATACACAGCAGGTGTTGAACGTCCTTTTCAGGGCACGTCTTTTTAAAGATGTCTTTCTGCCTCTGTGTAGTTCCTAGATGCGGTTAATTTCTCTCCACTTCTGACGGTCATAAAAGCTGCCTCGCATGGGCTACGATCAAACGCAGGCAGCGTTTTATGAATTGCGTTCTGATTGCGAGAACATAGCCATGGCAACATTCCGGTCGCGGCTTTCTTTTCTCACGAGAGAAAGCCACTTCAGCTGCCCCCGCGTCGTTCCTTCTTCCCACGGGACTGAGGATGTCCCGGCTGGCGAAGAAGGCGATTTGGGGATGACAACGGGCTCGGTTTTGCCGGGTAAACCACCCGCCCCCCGGCACGCTTGCTTGCTTCTGTCCGAGCTCGGGATTAGTGCAGCTCACCTTGCAGCCAGCCGGCATTCTCCCTTGAGCCCCCGGAATTGGATGATGGGCTGCCAACTTCAGGTCTGCTCGCCCAGTCTGAGGCTGACGCACACATGTCCGCTATGCTTTCCCGGGCCGCCGTGAGCGTGAAGCTGGATTGGAAACCTCCGTCGCCACCTCACAGCTACTCGATTGGTTCCTCGGGTAAGGGCGCCGCTCATAATCCCCCCCTTCTCCGCGGTATCCACGCACAACTCACCACGTGCCCCACCGAGAGTGAGAACCACATTTTAGCGACCACGAGGAGGTTACCCCATGTTACTCCATGTTACCCTCCCTAGCAACTGGGCCAACATGGTTGCCCAGGAGACCTGGCTGGAGTCACTCAGCACGCCCTGGGATGAGAATAGCGTGAAGCCTCCACACATGAACATGGTAAGATGCACAGACTGATGGTCTCAGATGCAGAGGCAACTGAGATTTGTCCTCTGCCACCCGGTTTGAGGTGAATCACTGCAATGTCCACGATGACTTAAAAGCAAATTTCCCAAACTGGGAAAAATTAATTAATAAATAATAATATAAAAAAGTCCCTTTCAAACCAAGTCACCCCGCTTCGTGGCCACCTTGATTACGCCACTGACAGCATGGAGAAAGACAAAAGTAACATGTTAAATCACTGTAAAGTGATCAATGGAAAGGAGGAGGCGAGAACCGGCTTTATAATATAAATAATAGTTTAATGATAAACTTAAAAGACAACATTAACACACGCGACGGACATGTCCGTTACCGATCTCTATCTCCCGCACAATCCTCTGCAGTCGACCTTTATCCCCCACGGTGGCTCAATTAGCCTAATATGGGACCGGGTGTGTAGGATCACGACCCGGCCCCGCCTTCCGCCCTGCCACAATTACTAATAATATTTGACTTAAATTGTATGAATATTTCTTCTTCTGCCCAAATTAGGCTAAACAATATATTTTTCATGTTGGTCCAGCTGTTGCACAAAAGACTAGAGATTGACTGTATAATCGACTGCCCGATTAGAGTATGACGGCAGCCTATGGAGGAGCGAAACTGTGAGGTGATTTAGTACTAAAGTTACTCGATTTAGTGATTTAGTACTATAGTTACTCTCTCTAGAAGTGGCCATTAGATATTCATCTGTGCACAGTTAGACAAACTGTCTATAAATGGAGATGGTTTAGTACTATAGGTACTCTCACTAGAAGTGGCCTTTAGATATTCATCTGTCCACAGTTAGACAAACTGTCTATAAATGGAGATGATTTAGTACTATAGGTACTCTCTCTAGAAGTGGCCGTTAGATATTCATCTGTCCACAGTTACACAAACTGTCTATAAATGGAGGTGATTTAGTACTATAGGTACTCTCTCTAGAAGTGGCCGTTAGATATTCATCTGTCCACAGTTAGACAAACAGTCTATAAATTAAGATGATTTAGTACTATAGGTACTCTCTCTAGAAGTGTCTGTTAGATATTCATCTGTGCACAGTGAGACAAACAGTCTATAAATTAAGATGATTTAGTACTATAGGTACTCTCTCTAGAAGTGTCTGTTAGATATTCATCTGTGCACAGTTAGACAAACTGTCTATAAATGGAGGTGATTTAGTACTATAGGTACTCTCACTAGAAGTGGCCGTTAGATATTCATCTGTGCACAGTGAGACAAACTGTCTATAAATGGACGTGATTTAGTACTATAGTTACTCTCTCTAGAAGTGGCCGTTAGATATTCATCTGTTCACAGTTAGACAAACTGTCTATAAATGGAGGTGATTTAGTACTATAGGTACTCTCTCTAGAAGTGGCCGTTAGATATTCATCTGTGCACAGTTAGACAAACTGTCTATAAATGGAGATGATTTAGTACTATAGGTACTCTCACTAGAAGTGGCCGTTAGATATTCATCTGTCCACAGTGAGACAAACTGTCTATAAATGGAGATGATTTAGTACTATAGGTACTCTCTCTAGAAATGACCGTTAGATATTCATCTGTCCACAGTTAGACAAACTGTCTATAAATGGAGATGATTTAGTACTATAGGTACTCTCTCTAGAAGTGGCCATTAGATATTCATCTGTGCACAGTTAGACAAACTGTCTATAAATGGAGATGATTTAGTACTATAGGTACTCTCACTAGAAGTGCCCATTAGATATTCATCTGTGCACAGTTAGACAAACTGTCTATAAATGGAGGTGATTTAGTACTATAGGTACTCTCTCTAGAAGTGACCGTTAGATATTCATCTGTCCACAGTTAGACAAACTGTCTATAAATGGAGATGATTTAGTACTATAGGTACTCTCTCTAGAAGTGGCCATTAGATATTCATCTGTGCACAGTTAGACAAACTGTCTATAAATGGAGATGATTTAGTACTATAGGTACTCTCACTAGAAGTGCCCATTAGATATTCATCTGTGCACAGTTAGACAAACTGTCTATAAATGGAGGTGATTTAGTACTATAGGTACTCTCTCTAGAAGTGGCCGTTAGATATTCATCTGTGCACAGTGAGACAAACTGTCTATAAATGGAGGTGATTTAGTACTATAGGTACTCTCTCTAGAAGTGGCCATCCAGTCAAGATGACTCAAAGGGAACACCGCAGAATGATCAATGAGGTATAAAAGAACCCTAGAGTGACAGATATATATTGAAGTATGGTGGAGGGAGCATCATGATTTGAGGTGAAAACCAGCTAATTCCAAAAGTTCACATACTTTTTCTTGCCACTGTATATTCACACCACCTTAGTTATCAGATCAGCACAATCCAAAGACTAACGTAATTGATGCTTTTGCCAGGTGATTCACTCTATCTTAACTGAAAGACTGAACTTCCTTTCTTCTAGCCGTCATGTTGAGCGTTGCAGTTTTTCAACGAGTGTCCTTATATGCCCGGGAACGTTCATGAGGGATGTATTTAGCATTAATATCCCTTCAAAACTGTCCAAATCCTGAATGCCTCAGTGCTTTAACGTTTACTTTACTGATTCACTCTCACAGAACTGTATCATACACACTTTGAATTTAGCTGACAATCTGTAGGCACTGATCCGAAAGTGTTGAAGTTGTCATATAAGCATCACCTGTGCATTTCATGTCCGCCACACTGACGGGATCAAAGTAATCCAATTATGAAAATCAGCTGCTTTCTCTCTTCCCACAGCCTCTCTCTCTCTCTCTCTCTCTCTCTCTCTCTCACTCACACTTCCGGTGTGGTTGTTGGGGGTGAATGTGCGGAGTGATTTTGAGAGCGCTTTTGTTGAGGTTTTTTTTTCACATTGTTTCTTTATTTATTTATTTATTTTATTTATTCTTTCCTTTTTCTTTTTTCCTCTCTCTTTTCATCTTTCTTTTCCCCTCGCTAGGTAAATAGGTTTATCTGTGTGTGTGCGTGGTTGGTAGCCGCTGGCATGGCGACTGCCAACACGCAGGGCACGTCTAACCTGTCCCTCAGGAATGTCTGCAGGTGTGTACCTGAGCCCGGGGTGACCGTGGAGGAACTGCTGTTGATTATCGGGGATAAACTAGGGTTCGATAATATCGTCTCGGCTTCGAGAATGAACAAAGCGGTGGTTGTGTTTAAAAACTGAAGCACTTATTAATGAGTTGACTGTGAGTAGATTATGGGTGAAAGAGACGTTTGTACCGGTAACCCCGTTATCCACTCCTGCAACTAAAGTTATAGTCTCTAATGCACCTCCGTTCATTTCAAATGAAGCCATTGTTAAAGAACTGCTAAGATTCGGTAAGATTGCGAGCCCTGTTAAAGCGGTACCTCTGGGATGTAAAGACGCCGCTTTAAAGCACGTGCTTTCCTTTAGGCGTATGGTTTACATGTTTCTTAGCTCTCCGGAGAGGACACTGGAGGCTTCTTTCCGTGTAACTCACGGAGAGAGCTCTTTCATGGTTTATGCTAGTTCGGAGAGTCTGAGATGCTTTGAGTGTGGAGACTTGGGCCATAAACGATTTTCATGTCCGAAAAAACGAAGCGCGCGTTTCTACATCTCACGCAGACGATAATAACATCGAACACCATGTAAACATCGTAGAAACTCTGAGACATGAAGAACAAGATAATGGTGCTACAGAGGAAGTGGAGGGACAGCAAGAGGTGAGTGACTCTAATGTTATTAATGCTGGATGGGTGGAACAACCTGGAGGTAGTCATCTACCTGATAAAGATGTGAGTGCTAGTGTTGACAACAATGTGAGAGATGCTGAAGATAAAGGTATGAACAGTGATGTTGTACAGGTAGCTGGCTCTCAGGAGAAAATGGATGATGGTTTGGAGTGTTTATCACAGTACACTGACGATGGAATGAAAGATGATGAGTGGCCTGAGATGACTAAAGAGGCTGAGAAGGATTTCTATAGTGTTGAACAAATAAATTCCTTTTTAGATCAAAAAAAAGGTAAAACAGGGGTTGAGATAAGTGATTATTTTCCGGATACGGAAAAGTTTATTGTTTCAGCAATGAGGGCTAGGAAGGTCAGCAGCTATGAGGAACTTACTCAGCAAAAAAGATACCGCCTTAAAAAGCATGCAACAAACCTAGGTGAAAAGCTAGGAAAAGCGAGGGGAAAATCTAGATAATCACTATGACTGAAAACTTTTCCTTACTTTTGTTTTCTTTTTTCTTTTTTTCTCTTTTCTCTATGCAGACTCTGAGGGTGGGATCTCTTAATGTTAATGGGATGAGGGATGGGAAAAATGAATGAACTACTTTCAGAAATGATTGGATTGAAAGGCTTGAATGTTACTTTCTTGCAAGAAACTCATAGCACTTGCAATAATGAAGTTGACTGGGGTCTATGGTGGAAGGGAGACTATATTCTTAGTCATGGTATAATTTGAGTGCTGGTGTAGCTATACTTTTTTCTCCTACATCTAATGTCAAAATTGTATCAAAACAAGAAGTAGTACCAGGAAGGTTTTTAATTGTTAAGGCCGAAATCAGTCATCTAAAATTTCTTTTTGTAAATATTTACGCTTCTAATATTGGAGCGGAAAGAAAGTTACTCTTTAATAAATTAGAAAGCGTAATTAAAGAAGAAAGTGATGATTGTTTTATTGTTGTAGGAGGGGACTGGAACTGCACTCTAGATTTTGTTCTAGATAGAAACGGAGAAGAACCACACGCACAGTCGGCCTCCTGTTTGGCTAGTGTTTTTAAAAAGCTCAGTCTCTCAGATGTGTGGAGAGCGAATAACCCTTCTATAAAACAATATACATGGGTGAAAGTGAATAATGGGAGGATTTATGCTGCACGTCTGGGCCGTTTTTATATATCTTCTAACCTGAAAAATAGAGTTGTTAACACAGAAATTATCCCTAGTAGTCTTTCTGATCGCAAGCTTGTTACAGTTGGGTTTACCTTGTCTAAAAGTGTACATAAGAGCTATTACTGGCATCTAAATACTAAACTCTTAGAAGATCAGTCTTTTTGTGAAGATTTTGAGTTTTTTTGGGAGAAATGGCAAATAGAACAGAGTAATTTTGAAAATATTATTCAGTGGTGGGAGGTTGGCAAAGCCCATATAAGAGATTTTTCTCAAAAATATACTGCATACTCCTCTGTACGGTTGAAAAATACATTAAAACAGCTGGAAGCGGAAATTGCTGATATTGAAAAAATATGACTGTTAATGATGATGCTAATTTAAAAGATTTGTGGACTGAAAAGAAAAATGATCTAAGTTCAATATTGGATGAAAAAGTTAAGGGGCTCTTATAAGAAGGCTTATTTACACTTGAAGGACATGGACGCTCCCACTTCTTATTTTTTAACTTAGAGCGTAAAGTGGGTCAGCAGAAACAAATGATTTTTTTGAAGGACAATAATGGACATGTCACATCAGAGCCACTGGAGATGCGAAGAATTGCTGTTGACTTTTACTCCAATTTATACACTGCTGAAAGCTCAGATAAACATTCCAGGACTGAGCTGTTAAGAGATTTACCTGTTTTATCTGAAGAAAAAAAACTGTTATTAGAGAATGATGTCTCTTTTGAGGAAGTCTCTCGAGCTGTGATGGGTCTATCTTCAGGCCGTTGTCCGGGAATGGATGGACTACCAGCTGAGTTTTACAAGACTTTTTGGCCAATTGTAGGTCAGGACTTTTTTAAAGTGTTTCAGAAATGTTGTCATGAAGGAGTTCTTCCAACCAGCTGTCAAAGAGCGGTTTTGTCTTTGTTCCCGAAAAAGGGTGATTTAACACTCCTAAAGAATTGGAGACCTGTCGCAATCTTGTGTACAGATTATAAAATATTTTCGAAGGTTTTAGCAAATAGATTAAACAAAGTTTTGCATGATATTGTACATATAGATCAGTCATATTGTGTTAAAAATCGGTTAATTACAGATAATCTTCACTTAATTAGGGATGTTTTTGATTATGCAAATTGTCCATCCATCCATCCATCTTCAACCGCTTATCCGAAGTCGGGTCGCGGGGGCAGCTGCTCCAGCAGGGGGCCCCAAACTTCCCTATCCCGAGCCACATTAACCAGCTCTGACTGGGCGACCCCGAGGCGTTCCCAGGCCAGTGTGGAGATGTAATCTCTCCACCTAGTCCTGGGTCTTCCCCGAGGCCTCCTCCCAGCTGGACGTGCCTGAAACACCTCCCTAGGGAGGCGGCCAGGGGCATCCTTACCAGATGCCCAAACCACCTCAACTGACTCCTTTCAACGCAAAGGAGCAGCTGCTCTACTCCGAGCTCCTCACGGATGACTGAGCCCTCACCCTATCTCTAAGGGAGAAGCCCACCACCCTTCTGAGGAAGCCCATTTCGCCGCTTGTACTCGCATGACCTAGTTCTTTCGGGTCATGACCCAACCTTCATGACCATAGGTGAGGGTAGGAACGAAAATTGATCGGTAGATCGAGAGCTTTGCCTTCGGCTCAGCTCTCTTTTCGCGGACAACGGTGCGATAGAGCGCAGTGCAATACCGCCCCTGCTGCCCCGATTCTCCGCCAACCTCCCGCCTCCATTGTCCCCTCACTGTGAACAAGACCCCGAGGTACTTGAACTCCTTCACTTGGGGCAAAACCTCATTCCCTACCTGGAGTACGCACTCCATCGGTTTCCTGCTGAGAACCATGGCCTCAGATTTAGAGGTGCTAATCCTCATCCCAGCTGCTTCACACTCGACTGCCAGCTTATCCAGTGAGAGCTGAAGGTCACGGACCGATGATGACATGAAGACAACATCATCTGCAAAAGCAGCGATGAGATCCCCAGCCCACCGAATCAAGCACACCTTCCCCACCTCGACTACGCCTCGATATCCTGTCCATGAATATCACAAACAGGATTGGTGACAAAGCGCAGCCTTGGCGGAGACCAACCCCACATGGAATGAACTCGACTTTGTGCCGAGGACCCGACACAGCCCTCGCTTTGGACGTACAGGATTGGATCGCCCTAAGAAGGGACCCCCACCCCGTACTCTCAGCAGCACCTCCCACAGTCTCTCCCGGGGACCCGGTCATACGCCTTCTCCAGATCCACAAAACACATGTAGACCGGATGGGCATACTCCCAGGCCCCCTCCAGGATCCTTGCAGAGTAAAGATCTGGTCCGCTGCTCCACCCACCAGGACCTAAAACCGCATTGTTCCTCTTTCAATCTGAGGTTCGACAATCGGCCGAACCCTCCTCTCCAGCACCTTGGAGTAAACTTTACCAGGGAGGCTGAGAAGTGTGATACCCCTGTAGTTGGCACACACTCTCTGATCCCCCTTTTGAAGAGGGGAACCACCACCCCGCTCTGCCACTCCTTAGGTACTGTCCCAGATTTCCACGCAATGTTGAAGAGGCGTGTCATCCATGACACCCCTCCACATCCAGAGCTTTCAGCATTTCTGGTCGGATCTCATCAATTCCTCGGGCTTTGCCACTGCGGAGTTGTTTGACTACCTCAGTGACCTCCCCCAGGGAAATAGAATCTGATCCCCATCATCCTCCGGCTATGCCTCTACCATAGAGGGCGTGTTGGGATTTAGGAGTTCTTCAAAGTGTTCCTTCCACGCCCAATAACCTCCTCGGTTGAGGTCAACAGCGCCCCATCTTTGCTGTATACAGCTTGAATGGTTCCCCGCTTCCCTCCTAAGGTGGCGGACGGCTTTCCAGAAGCACTTTGGTGCGGACCGAAAGTCCTTCTCCATGGCTTCTCTGAACTTTTCCCACACCCACTGCTTTGCCTCCCTCACGCCGAGGCCGCAGCACTTCGGGCCCTTCGGTACCTTGCAACTGCCTCCGAGACCTCCGGACAACAAATCCCGAAGGCCTCTTTCTTCAGTCGGACGGCTTCCCTGACCACCAGTGTCCACCACGGTGTTCGAGGGTTACCACCCCTGCGGCACCTAAAACCTTGAGGCCGCAGCTCTCCACCGCTGCTCGGCAATGGAAGCTTTGAACATTGCCCACTCCGGTTCAATGTCCCCAACCTCCGCAGGGATGCCTGAAAAGCTCCGCCGAGGTGTGAGTTGAAGATCTCACGGACAGGGACCTCCTCCAAACGCTCCCAGTTCACCCAAGACTACTCGCTTGGGCTTCCCAGGTCTGTCCAGAGTCTTTCCCCACCCCTGACCCAACTCACCACCAGATGGTGATCGGTTGACAGCTCTGCCCCTCTCTTTACCCGAAGTGTCCGAACATATGGCCTCAGATCCCACGCACACGATTACAAAATCGATCATCGACCTTCGGCCTAGGGTGCTCTGGTACCACGCACACTTATGAGCATCCTTATAGTTCGAACATGGTGTTTGTTATAGATAATCCATGACTAGCACAGAAATCTAATAACAAACATCCACTTGAGTTCAGATCAGGGAGGCCGCTCCTCCCAATCACGCCTTTCCAGGTGTCCCTGTCATTTCCCACATGTGCGTTGAAGTCACCCAGCATCACTATGGAGTCCCCTACTGGGGCCCTATTCAGGACTCCATTCAGGGTCTCCAAGAAGGCCGAATACTCTGAACTGCTGTTCGGTGCATATGCACAGACAACAGTCAGAGTTTTCCCCACAACCCGTGAGGCGTAGGGAGGCTGACCCTCTCATCCACCGGGTAAACTCCAACGTAGTGGCGCCAGCCGGGACTCGTGGAGTATCCCCACACCGCCCGTCAGCCTCACACCCTGGGAAACTCCAGAGAAGAATAGAGTCCATCCCCTATCCAGGAGTACGGATCCAGAGCCAAAACTGTGCGCCGATGTAAGCCCCACCAGATCCAACTGGTAACGCTCCACCTCCCTCACTAGTTCCGCTCCTTCCCCCAGTGAGGTGACATTCCACGCCCCCAGAGCAAGCCTTTGCTGCCCGGGTCTGGTCCGCCGAGGCCCACGGCCTTCCCTGCCGCCCATATGGCAGCGCACCCACTCCCGCGGTTCCTCCAATGGGTGGTGGGCCCAAGGGATGTAGAGGGGGGTTCCACGTTGCTTCTTCGGGCTGTGCCCGGCCGGGCTCCGTGACAAACCCGGCCACCAGGCGCTCGCCGACGAGCCCTCCATCTGGGCCTGGCTCCAGACAGGGGAAATTGTAATGATCTTAATTTGGGACTTTTGTCTTTAGATCAAGAGAAGGCTTTTGATAGGGTTGATCATGTTTTTTTGTTTGATGCCCTTAATGCTTTTGGTTTTGGAAAAAGTTTTATTTCAATGATCAAACTTCTTTATAACAAAGCAACATGTATGATTAAAATGGGTGGTGGATTAAGTATCCCTATAGATGTAAGAAGAGGTATTAGACAGGGTTGCCCAATTTCAGGACAATTGTACAGTATCATAATTGAACCATTGCTATGTAAACTGAGAAGGGAACTAATGGGTTTACAGGTTAATACCATGAATTACTCTATTAAATTATCTGCATATGCTGATGATCTCACAATTATAATTAGAGGAGAAAGTGATATTCAGGTACTTAAAGAGTCCTTAGAGTGTTTTGGTAAAGCCTCGTCCGCTGTAGTCAATTGGAATAAAAGTGATGCTTTGTGGTGTGGAAGGGTTCTAAAGGTCCAACACTTCCTGGTGGGTTACAGTGGGGGAGAACAGGTTTTAAATATTTAGGGTTTTTTTTAGGAATAGAGGAGTATAGAGATAAAAATTGGGAGGGCCTTGTGGAGAAAGTGTGTGCCAGGTTGTCTCGCTGGAACTGGTTGCTACCTCAGCTGTCCTATAGGGGGAGGGTTCTGGTATGTAACAATCTGGTTGCTTCTTCATTATGGCACAAAATGATGATACTAGAACCTCCTGAAAAGCTGGTGAAAGAAATACAGCAGCGGATAGTAGACTTCTGGTCGGGACAGCATTGGCTGAAGGCTGCTGTGCTATATTTTCCAAGGCAAGAAGGAGGCCAGGGGCTGATTGACATCAAATCGAGACTAAAGGCTTTTCGAATCCAGACAGCAAGGAGATTAATCTATGGTGTGGATGTGAGCTGGGCTGAGATCGCATGTGCTCTCCTGAGAAGAGTAGGAAACATGGGATTAGATCGTCACCTGTTTCTGATGGATCTTAATAAACTGGATTTGTCTGGACTGAGTCTCTTTTACAGATCACTCTTTAAATCATGGACACTTTTTAAGTTCTCACGGGATGGAAGTGACTTTCAGAATTTGTGGCTGAATGAAAAGCCGCTTTTCTTTAATTCTGCTCTGGATGTGGATGCTCTTAAGTCGGACACTCTTAGAAAAGCCATGTGGGCAGCAAATGTCTTAAAGATTGGACATTTGAGAGTCAATAAAGAATGGATTAACCCTGAGAATTTAGCTGAAAAGTTGAGAATTAAATCTATCAGACTGATAAAAAATGTGTTGACTCAGATAATTGAGACCCTGCCTCAGGATTACAAATTGGCAATGGAAAGTTTTGAAAAAGAGACTGATCACTGTAGCTTTCCTCAGTTGTTTTTTTCACCAGAGAATGGTACATGGCAAGAGAAAGAAGGTTGTTTGCTCTCTTTTAAGACTCATCAGCCAAAATACTTTTGCAATGCTGATAAGAAGGAAATATATACTATGTGTGTGAAATCATGGCATCTTAAAGCACTAGAGACCGTAAGGGAGTCCAAATGGCAAGAGTTTTTTGGGCCAGGCGCCTCCCCAAAGGCAGCTGGAGGTCCCTGTACAAACCTCCCATTGAGAAGAGGTCTGGAGACCTGCAGTGGAGAATAGTACACGGGATTATAGCTACAAACAGGCACATAGCACACCTTGATCCACAGGTAGGGGAGGGCTGTTCTTTCTGTGGGGAACAGGAGACAGTTTTTCATTTGTTTTTAAAGTGCAAAAGACTTCAACCAGTTTTTTGTATTTTAGAAGAGTGGTCTCATAAATTGGGAGAAATTTTTACACCCGTTTCTTTTATTTATGGTCCAAAATACAGTAGAAGAAAGAGGGAAGTGCATGTGTTAATACATTTTATTTTTGGAAAAGCTAAATTGGCAATTTGGCTATCAAGAAAATATCGTTTGAACGGGGCTGGGTCAGATGATGTTGTGTCCATTTTAAAAGGACTACTAAAATCTCGCATTAAGATTGAGTTCACATATCATAAACTGGTAAATAACATGGAGAAGTTTAAACATAGATGGGCTGTAAATCAGTATCATTTGTGCTATTGATAGTGATGATTGTTTGCACTTGAATATTTAATTTTATTCTCTTTATTTATTTATTAATTTTATTTTAGATGTATATTGATTTTTTTTGTCCTGGAAAAATAATGTAAAATTGCATTTTAAATAATTTTTGGTAAATAAATGCTTTTTTGAGCCTCTCTCTCTCTCTCTCTCTCTCTCTCTCTCTCCTAATTTAAAGATGTCGTGGATCTTTAAATTGTTCTGTTATCAGCGATCTGCCCTGAAATAATTTTTGTTCTCTTGATTCATGTTCCTCATTATCTTCTCTTTTAGGATTCTGGAAAACTCTCTGCTCAGTGCGGAGGTGAAAGAAGGAGAGATTCTTCCTCCAACCATTCAGAAGCTGATGAAGGGATACAACAAATACCTCAGGCCATTTTTTGACAGTAAGCAAAACCGGAATACAAGCACAAATCCATATGCTAAAATTCGGTATTAAAAAAACTATTAGTGTATTCATGTCAGTGTCTCTCTATACAGTATGTGCAGTATGTCCGCATGAGAAGGGCGAATGAGGCTTTAGTCCTTTAAATTTTCCTTTGAAAATGTATTGATTGAAGGAGCTTCATTTTACTCCATATATTCACATCCCACTGGCACATATAACACGATTCCTCTTTGAATGGGAATTTGAAGGCCTTTGAGACTTCATCGAATGCAACCCTGTTCCTTTATTTTCCACCACACCGACGATTGACGGTTAGCAGGATCTTTTTAAAATATGATTAAGCTCATTTTAGCCACAGTGTTATCCGCAGTTATAAAGGAAGTGAAAGCCACTCAGAAATCACGAAGATGCACATAACCGTACACTCACACTGTATTAAGATTCCCATCCCTATGGCTTGATGACATCAGCCAAAAGGAAAGTTGTTTCAGAGGTGGCTGTGGCTCAGGTGGTAGAGCGGGTCGGTCACTAATCGCAGGGTTGGTGGTTCGATTCCTGGCCCACATGACTCCACATGCCGAAGTGTCCTTGGGTAAGACACTGAACCCCAAGTTGCTCCCAATGGCAGGCTAGCACCTTACATAGCAGCTCTGCCATCATTGGTGTATGAATGGGTGTGAATGGGTGAATAAGTCACAGTGTAAAACACTTTGAATACCGATAAGGTTAAAAAGGTGCTGTATAAGTGCAGACCATTTATTATATTTGGACTAAGACACTAAAGACAAGTCTTTTTCTCTTCTTTGATGAATCATGCACAGTAAGGCCAAGAACATGTGTCAAGAAGGTTTAATAGAATGATTTCTGATTTCATGTTGACTTCAAGAATTAAACTGAGGAATATATGCACAAAGAAGCTGACTCAAGGTCAGACAAACTCAATAACTCCATTGCTTTCTCTTTCTATCTTCAGTACACCTGTTCTGTCTCCTGTTGCTCTTATTGTAAATGATTGATACATGTCAATGTTTAGACACAGTCAGTCTGGTCTCTGTCTGTCTTCTCGGATGGTCGAGGAAGATGTACACTGTATTTCCAAAATCACACCTTATGCAATCCTTCATTCAACTTTCAATGTCTCTACAACATCAGTTCATTCTCGACTCCTTATCTTGAACACAACAGTTTTGTGGAAGCTCCTCTAAATCAAACTACCCATTTGAAAGAGTAGGAGCCACACTGCAAGTTACTCATAAAGTAGGTAACTACATTGAAGCTTTTAAGGGGGCAATAACTTATCTATAAATATTAATGTATATCAAATGATCAAACGAGTCACTAAAGCAGCTTTCACAAACTGCCTTTGGTCAGAGTTTGGTGTGTTCGGTGGTGTTCAAGTGCTTTTCTGAACTCCAGTACGGTTCACAATTGGTATAAACTAAGTGAAAGTGAACGAAAGTGAACCGCTATTGATGCTGTATAATTTGCATCTTTGGATGCTTCTGATTGCAGTTTTGTTTTTCAGCACTTTGTCACATTTTACTGCTGCTGAACACACACAAAATAAAATATATTTACATGAATTTCTCCCTCTTTTTCCTATAGATGGTCCCGTTACAGTAGGCATGAGTTTGGACATCGCCAGCATCGATACAATATCAGAAATCAACATGGTGAGAAACACTATAAAACCCCATGCATCATAATGATGATCATATATGAAAATGTTTTATACATGTTAATGGTTTGTGCAATTACAGGAATGTTCAATAGTGTGCATTAGTGAGCATTGTTACTGTTGTTCATACTAAAGGTTTGTGATTTGGCCTGTTACATGTCCTGCGCCGTTTGAGCTATACGGACATAAACAATTCCCATAAATCATTTAACCGCCTCGCTTCCACATAGCAATGCTCTATAAACCACTCAGAACTAGGGATGGGCGATATATCGAATATTCACAATATTATCGTGTTAATTTGGTTGAAGATGTCAAATTACGTTTTTAGCGGGACTCATGTGTGTTTTTAGCGGGACTCATGTGTGTTTTTAGTGGGACTCATGTGTGTTTTTAGTGGGACTCATGTGTGTTTTTAGCGGGACTCATGTGTGTTTTTAGTGGGACTCATGTGTGTTTTTAGTGAGGACTCATGTGTGTTTTTAGTGGGGACTCATGTGTGTTTTTAGTGGGACACATGCGTGTTTTTAGCGGGACTCGTGTGTGTTTTTAGTGGGACTCATGTGTGTTTTTAGTGGGACTCATGTGTGTTTTTAGTGGGACTCATGTGTGTTTTTAGTGGGACTCATGTGTGTTTTTAGCGGGACTCATGTGTGTTTTTAGTGGGGACTCATGTGTGTTTTTAGTGGGACTCATGTGTGTTTTTAGTGGGACTCATGTGTGTTTTTAGTGGGGACTCATGTGTGTTTTTAGTGGGACACATGCGTGTTTTTAGCGGGACTCGTGTGTTTTTAGTGGGGACTCATGTGTGTTTTTAGCGGGACTCATGTGTGTTTTTAGCGGGACTCATGTGTGTTTTTAGCGGGACTCATGTGTGTTTTTAGTGGGACTCATGTGTGTTTTTAGCGGGACTCGTGTGTTTTTAGTGGGGACTCATGTGTGTTTTTAGCGGGACTCATGTGTGTTTTTAGTGGGGACTCATGTGTGTTTTTAGCGGGACTCATGTGTGTTTTTAGCGGGACTCATGTGTGTTTTTAGTGGGGACTCATGCGTGTTTTTAGCGGGACTCATGCGTGTTTTTAGCGGGACTCATGCGTGTTTTTAGCGGGACTCGTGTTTGTTTTTAGTGGGACTCAAGTGTGTTTTTAGCGGGACTCGTGTGTTTTTAGTGGGGACTCATGTGTGTTTTTAGTGGGACTCATGTGTGTTTTTAGTGGGACTCATGTGTGTTTTTAGTGGGACTCATGTGTGTTTTTAGCGGGACTCATGTGTGTTTTTAGTGGGACTCATGTGTGTTTTTAGTGGGGACTCATGTGTGTTTTTAGTGGGGACTCATGTGTGTTTTTAGCGGGACTCGTGTTTGTTTTTAGTGGGACTCAAGTGTGTTTTTAGCGGGACTCATGTGTGTTTTTAGTGGGGACTCATGTGTGTTTTTAGTGGGACTCATGTGTGTTTTTAGTGGGACTCATGTGTGTTTTTAGTGGGACTCATGTGTGTTTTTAGCGGGACTCATGTGTGTTTTTAGTGGGACTCATGTGTGTTTTTAGTGGGGACTCATGTGTGTTTTTAGTGGGACTCATGTGTGTTTTTAGCGGGACTCATGTGTGTTTTTAGTGGGGACTCATGTGTGTTTTTAGTGGGACTCATGTGTGTTTTTAGCGGGACTCGTGTGTTTTTAGTGGGGACTCGTGTGTTTTTAGTGGGGACTCATGTGTGTTTTTAGTGGGACTCATGTGTGTTTTTAGTGGGGACTCATGTGTGTTTTTAGTGGGACTCATGTATGTTTTTAGTGGGGACTCATGTTTGTTTTTAGCGGGACACATGCGTGTTTTTAGCGGGACTTGTGTTTGTTTTTAGTGGGACTCATGTGTGTTTTTAGCTGGACTCATGCATTAGTGGGACTCATGCGTGTTTTCAGCGGGACTCGTGTTTGTTTTTAGCGGGACTCATGTGTGTTTTTAGCGGGACTCATGCGTGTTTTTAGTGGGGACTCATGTGTGTTTTTAGTGGGACTCATGTGTGTTTTTAGCGGGACTCGTGTGTTTTTAGTGGGGACTCATGTGTGTTTTTAGTGGGACTCATGTGTGTTTTTAGTGGGGACTCATGTGTGTTTTTAGCGGGACTCATGCGTGTTTTTAGCGGGACTTGTGTTTGTTTTTAGTGGGACTCATGTGTGTTTTTAGCTGGACTCATGCATTAGTGGGACTCATGCGTGTTTTTAGCGGGACTCGTGTTTGTTTTTAGCGGGACTCATGTGTGTTTTTAGCGGGACTCCTGCGTGTTTTTAGCGGGACTCGTGTTTGTTTTTAGTGGGACTCATGTGTGTTTTTAGTGGGGACTCATGTGTGTTTTTAGCGGGACTCATGTGTATTTTTAGCGGGACTCATGTGTGTTTTTAGTGGGGACTCATGCGTGTTTTTAGCGGGACTCATGCGTGTTTTTAGCGGGACTCATGCGTGTTTTTAGCGGGACTCGTGTTTGTTTTTAGTGGGACTCAAGTGTGTTTTTAGCGGGACTCATGTGTGTTTTTAGTGGGGACTCGTGTGTTTTTAGTGGGACTCATGTGTGTTTTTAGCGGGACTCATGTGTGTTTTTAGTGGGGACTCATGTGTGTTTTTAGTGGGACTCATGTGTGTTTTTAGCGGGACTCGTGTGTTTTTAGTGGGGACTCGTGTGTTTTTAGTGGGGACTCATGTGTGTTTTTAGTGGGACTCATGTGTGTTTTTAGTGGGGACTCATGTGTGTTTTTAGTGGGACTCATGTGTGTTTTTAGTGGGGACTCATGTGTGTTTTTAGCGGGACACATGCGTGTTTTAGCGGACTTGTGTTTGTTTTAGTGGGACTCATGTGTGTTTTTAGCTGGACTCATGCATTAGTGGGACTCATGTGTTTTCAGCGGACTCGTGTTTGTTTTTAGCGGGACTCATGTGTGTTTTAGCGGACTCATGCGTATTTTTAGTGGGGACTCATGTGTGTTTTTAGTGGGACTCATGTGTGTTTTTAGCGGACTCGTGTGTTTTTAGTGGGGACTCATGTGTGTTTTTAGTGGGACTCATGTGTGTTTTTAGTGGGGACTCATGTGTGTTTTTAGCGGGACTCATGCGTGTTTTAGCGGGACTTGTGTTTGTTTTTAGTGGGACTCATGTGTGTTTTTAGCTGGACTCATGCATTAGTGGGACTCATGCGTGTTTTTAGCGGACTCGTGTTTGTTTTTAGCGGGACTCATGTGTGTTTTAGCGGACTCATGCGTGTTTTTAGCGGACTCGTGTTTGTTTTTAGTGGGACTCATGTGTGTTTTTAGCGGACTCATGTGTGTTTTTAGTGGGACTCATGTGTGTTTTTAGTGGGACTCATGTGTGTTTTTAGCGGACTCATGTGTGTTTTTAGTGGGACTCATGCGTGTTTTAGCGGACTCATGCGTGTTTTTAGCGGACTCATGTTTGTTTTTAGTGGGACTCATGCGTGTTTTAGCGGACTCATGCGTGTTTTTAGCGGACTCATGTGTGTTTTTAGCGGACTCATGTTTGTTTTTAGTGGGACTCATGCGTGTTTTTAGCGGACTCATGTGTGTTTTTAGCGGACACATGTGTGTTTTTAGCAGGACTCATGTTTGTTTTTAGCGGGACTCATGTGTGTTTTTAGCGGACTCATGTGTGTTTTAGCGGACTCATGTTTGTTTTAGCGGACTCATGTGTGTTTTTAGCAGGACTCATGTTTGTTTTTAGCGGACTCATGTGTGTTTTTAGCTTACCCCCATGTGACTCTATCCTCCTTAGCAACCGGGCCAATTTTGTTGCTTAGGAGACCTGGCTGGAGTCACTCAACTTGCCCTGGATTCAAACTTACGACTCCAGGGGTGATAGTCAGCCTCAATACTAGTTGAGATACCCAGACCCCCACTTAAAATATTTGACAGAATTTGAATTGCCATCGGGTAATTACAGTATGTTTGACAGGATGTAAATGATTTAATGCAGAACAGGGCCCCATCCACATTAATATGTTTTTGGTTTTGCACAGTTTTGCACAGACGTATGTTTGTCGCTTGAGTCATCATCAAGCAATCTCTGTTGTTCATGGGCTGGATGTTGTGCTCAGGACTACACAGCTACGATCTTCCTGCGGCAGCGCTGGACAGATGAGAGGCTGGTGTTTGAAGGCAATAAGAGTTTGAGTCTGGACGGGCGGCTCGTTGAACTGCTGTGGGTTCCAGACACCTTCATCGTGGACTCTAAGAAGTCCTTCCTCCATGACATCACAGTAGAGAACCGACTGATCCGGATCTTTCCCAACGGAACGGTTCTGTATGCACTCCGTGAGATGTGCACAGATGATCTACACTTATTTTGATTCAATTAGCAGATGTTTTTATCTAAAGCTGAATGTGGCATACTGAAGATATTTAATCAAGTCTGTTTACATATGGCCATGTTTAATCTGTCCATCTGTGTTTTTTCTGTAGAATCACGACAACCGTCGCCTGTAATATGGATCTCACCAAATACCCCATGGACAAACAGATGTGCACGCTGCAACTGGAGAGCTGTAAGAAAATTCCTGCATACT
Source organism: Xyrauchen texanus (assembly GCF_025860055.1). Classification (NCBI taxonomy): domain Eukaryota; kingdom Metazoa; phylum Chordata; class Actinopteri; order Cypriniformes; family Catostomidae; genus Xyrauchen; species Xyrauchen texanus. The sequence goes on from NC_068295.1 coordinate 1,396,905, forward strand.
CCATTTTCCATCATAAACTTTCCAAAAGTGTTGCTCTGGCAACAAGCTAACGTGTTTGTTTGTTTTTTCCTGGGTTCTTGTTTGTGACATTCATACTCGTGTAACTGCACAGTGTTCATAGCCACACTGTTTTATATTTCATGAGAACATGTTGTGGTTGCACATGAAACACTAAATCTCACTCGTACAGCCCAATTAGTGTCAATGCAAAAAAAAAAAAAAAGCATATATACATATAAAGTGTCAAGAAAAGTATGTGAACCCTTTGGATTTAGCATGTTTTCTTCATTAATTGGTCATAAAATGTGATCTTCATCTTCATCAAAGTCACAAGTATAGATAATGTGCTTAAACTAACAACACACACAATTATAATCGCTCATGTCTTTATTGAACACATCTCATTAAACATTCACAGTGCTGTGGAAAAAGTAAGTGAACCCTTGGATTTAATAACTGGACAATCCTCCTTTGGCAGCAATAACCTCAACCAAGTGGTTCCGTTTCCGAATTTGGGGTCGTTCTTCCTTACAGAACTGATTCAGCTCAGACATATTTTTAGGATGTCTGGTCTGAACGGGTAGCTCAGTGGTAAAGATGCTGGCAACCACCTCTGGAGTTCGCTAGTTTGAATCCCAGGGCGTGCTGAGTGACTCCAGTCAGGTCTCCTGAGCAACCAAGTTGGCCTGGTTGCTAGGGATGGTAGAGTCATATGGGGTAACATCCTTGTGGTCGCTATAATGTGGTTTGTTCTTGGTGGGGCATGTGGTGAGTTGTACGTGGATGCTCAACAAGCCACGTGATAAGAAGCGTGGGTTGACGGTCTCAGACACGGATGCTGTTGGGATTTGTCCTCTGTTACCCAGATTGAGGCGAATCACTATGCGACCTCTTGGACTTAAAAGCACATTAGGAATTGGGCATGCCAAATTGGGAGAAAAATGGGGAAAAGGACTGACAGGGACACTCCAAAATCTGGATTTTCTTTTTTATGAAGTCATTCTGTAGTGGATTTTCTTCGATGTTTAGAGTCATTGTCCTGCTGCATCACACAACTTCTGCTGAGCTTCAGCTGGTGCACGACTATCCTGATATTGTCCTGTAGGATATCCTGATGAACTTGGGAATCCATATTTCCCATGATGATGGCAAGTGGTCCAGGCCCCAAAGCAGCAAAGCAACCCCAAATCATGATGCTCCCTCCACCGCTTTCATGTTGGTATGCGGTACCGCTTTTTAGGCCGCACAAAGTGTTGCATGTTCTTCCCAAATAATTCACCCTTAGTTTCATCAGTCCACAAAACATTTTCCTAGAGGTGTTGTGGAGTGTCAAGGTGGCCTTTGGCAAACTTCATGTACGTAGCAATGTTTCTGTTGGAAAGCAGCTGCTTCCTTCATGATGTCCTGCCATGAACACCATTCCTGTTTAATGTTTAACGTATAATAGACTCATGAACAGAGATGTTAACCAGTTCCAATGATTCCTTAAAATCTTTATCTGTCACTCAAGGGCTCTTCAGTACCTGATTGAGCATTCTGCAGTGTTCCCATTGAGTCATCTTGACTGGACGGACACTTCTAGAGAGAGTATCTATAGTACTAAATCATCTCCATTTATAGACAGTTCGTCTAACTGTGGACAGATGAATATCTAACGGCCACTTCTAGAGAGAGTAACTATAGTACTAAATCACCACCATTTATAGACAGTTTGTCTAACTGTGGACAGATGAATATCTAATGGCCACTTCTAGAGAGAGTATCTATAGTACTAAATTACCTCCATTTATAGACAGTTCGTCTAACTGTGGACAGATGAATATCTAACGGCCACTTCTAGAGAGAGTAACTATAGTACTAAATCACCACCATTTATAGACAGTTTGTCTAACTGTGCACAGATGTATATCTAACGGCCACTTCTAGAGAGTACCTATAGTACTAAACCATCTCCATTTATAGACAGTTTGTCTAACTGTGGACAGATGAATATCTAACGGCCACTTCTAGAGAGAGTACCTATAGTACTAAATCATCTCCATTTATAGACAGTTTGTCTAACTGTAGACAGAAGAATATCTAAACTCTTCCAGATAACTTTCTAACCCTTTCCAGCTTTATGCAAAGCAACAATTCTTGATCGTAGGTCATCTGAGATCTCTTGGTCCACGTCAGCAGATGCTTCTTGTGAATATCAAACTCAAAATGTTTGAGTCCTTTTATAAGTCAAAGTAGCTCTAACCCACACCTACAATCTTATTTCATTAATTGAATGCCAGGTTTGCCAACCCCTGACTCGCTCACTTTTCCACAGCACTGTGGATATTTAATGGGTTGTGTTCAATAAAGACATGAATGATTATAATTGTTTGTGTGTTGTTAGTTTAAGCTCATTGTGTTTGTCTATACTTGTGACTTTGATGAAGATGAGATCACAGTTTATGACCAATTCATGCAAAAAACATGCTAAATCTAAAGGGTTCACATACATTTTCTTGCCACTGTATGAGTGTGTGTCAGGGAGAGAAGAGTCTCTGCAACATAATCAAAGACGTGATGTGTGTGTGTGACAGCCGCTAGATTTGGGTCAATTTTGTTGCCTGTGGAAACTGCATTTGCTGTCTCTATATCTGCTTTATGTTCTTGCTGACTTTATCTTTCCCTCTTGCTTTATTTGTCTTCTTGTCTGTCTTTCTATCATATGTTCTCTTTCTTATGCCGTTTCCTTGGAGTTTTGGATGTGAATCTTTTCCACATCTTCAGCTCTTGCTTATATAAGTCCAAAAAGCTCAAATGAGTGGGATGGATAGAGGAGGTTCTGGAATATCTCTCTCTCTCTCTCTTTCACTCTCTGTCTCTCTTTCATTGTCTCTCTGTCTTTTCTCCCACAATCCAGAGTCTCTCAAATGGCATGATGGAAAGCTGCTAGCAGCATCACATGGATGAATCTCAATTAAAATGTTCCCAAAATCAAAAGTTGTTTTATTTTTACATAAAGATAATAAATAAATAAACAAGAAACATAAGCGGTCGTTTACAAGGGACACGTGCATTCTCGTATTCAGAAATGTTTAATTAAGCTTCTCTGACCCTGCGTCCACATGCATGGAGATTGTAGTTTGGTTTCGCTGTAAGCAATGCATAACTTAATTTAATTTAAAGTGACTGATCTCAGTTCAGGACACTCTGGGATGTTAGTAAAGAGTTCAACTCTCGACGTACAGAGTCATGTGTCTCAATCACAGTGCATGGCGCTGATCACAGCGGAGTTTGTCTTTGGGAGAAACTCCAGCAAAACTACATCTGGTGAGAAAACTCATTAAGTTGTTACATTGAAACCTGTTTGATTCAAAAGATTAGAGTCTCTAGTTTCATCCGAGTAGCCATTTTTTTTAAATTTGAGTGATTTATCACGAAATGCCACACTGCTAAATACAATGCACACTATAGTGGACAATAACACAATGTTTTCATTTCAGAGGCTTTATAAGGATTTATGATGAAAATAAGGAGCATTTAAACTGTTCTGAGATCAGTGCAGACAGACAGCACACTGGAGGTTAAGTTATGCACTAAATAGGGAGCAAGGGAGCATCCTATAGCTCTTCTATAACTGTTCTGAGATCAGTGCAGACAGACAGCACACTGGAGGTTAAGTTATGCACTAAATAGGGAGCAAGGGAGCATCCTATAGCTCTTCTATAACTGTTCTGAGACCAGTGCAGACAGACAGCACACTGGAGGTTAAGTCATGCACTAAATAGGGAGCAAGGGAGCATCCTATAGCTCTCCTATAACTGTTCTGAGACCAGTGCAGACAGACAGCACACTGGAGGTTAAGTCATGCACTAAATAGGGAGCAAGGGAGCAACCTATAGCTCTCCTATAACTGTTCTGAGACCAGTGCAGATAGACGGCACACTGGAGGTTAAGTCATGCACTAAATAGGGAGCAAGGGAGCATCCTATAGCTCTCCTATAACTGTTCTGAGACCAGTGCAGACAGACGGCACACTGGAGGTTAAGTCATGCACTAAATAGGGAGCAAGGGAGCATCCTATAGCTCTCTATAACTGTTCTGAGACCAGTGCAGACAGACAGCACACTGGAGGTTAAGTCACGCACTAAATAGGGAGCAAGGGAGCATCCTATAGCTCTCCTATAACTGTTCTGAGACCAGTGCAGACAGACAGCACACTGGAGGTTAAGTCATGCACTAAATAGGGAGCAAGGGAGCATCCTATAGCTCTCTATAACTGTTCTAAGACCAGTGCAGACAGACAGCACACTGGAGGTTAAGTCACGCACTAAATAGGGAGCAAGGGAGCATCCTAT
>NC_068295.1:1408738-1418738 GCF_025860055.1 Xyrauchen texanus
ATTATAAACTATTATTATTATTATTATTACAAATTATAATATTCAAGTCGACTTTAATATTATAAAATTATTATTTTTATTAATATATGATAAATAACAATATTTACATTGACTTATATAATAATTAATTATTATTATTACTTTACAAATAACAGTCATATTTAAGTTCACTTGATATTTTAAACAATTATTATTATTATTGTATTGAAATAATATTGAATTTCACTTTAATATAATAAACAATTATTATTATTATTTTAAAAATAACAGTCATATTTAAGTTAACTTGATATTATAAACAATTGTAATTATTATAATTATTATTAAATTACAAATGGCAATATTTAGGTGGATTTTAATATTTAAGTGGACTGATATCCCATCAGAACTAAAGTGGACCTATTAAGAGATGCAGATGCACTCTGTGAATTCAGTCCAGAGTACTTTAGTGCATTTCCAACACAACAGTAGCAAAACAGTGCCCTCTACTGACAGCTGTTATGAATCTGAATATGGCATTAAGCCTCAATGATCCGCTCCAACTACAATGAGAAAGCGCAAAATGATTGACATGCAGAGAACATCAGAGAATAGTTTTGTCCATCACCTAGATGATGTGTTGACCCTCTTTTTTTCTGGTCAGGAAATTATCCCAAGCTGATCTTCCATTTCGAGTTAAAAAGGAGCATCCTGTACTTCATTCTGGAAACGTATGTGCCCTCCAGCCTGCTGGTGGTTCTGTCCTGGGTCTCTTTCTGGATCAGCCAATCATCAGTACCTGCACGTATTTGCATTGGTACGGACGTTTGTTTAACTGTATGAGTGATTGTAGATTTCTCCTTGAATATTACAAGAATCCGTAAGACAATTTACCAGAAAGTTACATTTAAAACCATTAGAAGACATTCATAGTTCATAAACTAGCCTTTGCTATAAGATATAGAGGTGTGTGTGTTTGATATTTGTTGATTGTTTAAGGAGTGACGACTGTCCTGACTATGACCACACTGATGATGGGTGCCAGGACATCTTTGCCCAATGCCAACTGCTTCATTAAAGCCATAGACGTGTATCTTGGCATCTGCTTTAGTTTTATTTTTGGAGCTCTGATCGAGTATGCAGTGGCTCACTTCTGCACTCTACATCATCCTGACTGCAGCCACGCACTGATGGTAAGAGAGCGCAGGACCTCATCTTCATCATAACTTTTGTCATCATCAGTTTGAGGTGTTTGCAGCGTCATACATCAGTATTACTATTGGAGTTACTATAGTGATTTGATCTAACCTCTGACAGTAACTATTAAAGATCCAGTGTGTAAGGGGTCCTGCAGCATTTGTCATCGTCATCATCATCTCCATGATCTTCATCATCGCCATCATCTTCATCATCATCATCATCATCATCATCATCATCTCCATGATCTTCATCATCTCCATTATCTTCATCATCACCATCATCTTCATCATCATCATCTCCATGATCTTCATCATCATCATCATCATCATCATCATCATCATCTCTATGATCTTCATCATCACCATCATCTTCATCATCCCATCATCTTTATCATAATCATCATCATCTCCATGATCTTCATAATCTCCATGATCTTCATCATCACCATCATCTTCATCATCCCATCATCATTATCATAACCATCATCACCATCATCATCATCATCATCTTAAATAATCATTGTCATCACTGTCATTTTAAAACCATCTTCATCATCAGAATCATCCTCATCATCATCATCTCCATGATCTTCATGATAACCATCATCTTCATCATCATCATCATCATCATCATCATCATCTCCATGTTCTTTATCATCTCCATGATCTTCATCATCGCCATCATCTTCATCATCATCATCTCCATGATCTTCATCATCACCATCATCTTCATCATCTCCATGATCTTCATCATCTCCATGATCTCCATCATCATCATCTCCATGATCTTCATCATCTCCATGATCTCCATCATCATCATCATCATCATCTCCATGATCTTCATCATCACCATCATCTTCATCATCCCATCATCTTTATCATAATCATCATCATCTCCACGATCTTCATAATATCCATGATCTTCATCATCACCATCATCTTCATCATCCCATCATCATTATCATAACCATCATCACCATCATTTTCATCATCACCATCATCTTAAATAATCATTGTCATCACTGTCATTTTAAAACCATCTTCATCATCACATCATCTTCATCATCATCATCTCCATGATCTTCATCATCACCATCATCATCATCATCTCCATGATCTTCATCATCACCATCATCGTTATCATAACCATTATCTTCATTATCACCATCATCATCATCATCATCTTCATCACTATCATCTCTTTCACCCACATCTTCACCATCATCAACTTCAATAATCACCATCACTGTCATCTTCACCACCATCATTTCCGTCATCATCATTTACATTTACATTTTAGCATTTTATGACCACACTGATGATGGGTGCCAGGACATCTTTGCCCAATGCCAACTGCTTCATTAAAGCCATAGACGTGTATCTTGGCATCTGCTTTAGTTTTATTTTTGGAGCTCTGATCGAGTATGCAGTGGCTCACTTCTGCACTCTACATCATCCTGACTGCAGCCACGCACTGATGGTAAGAGAGCGCAGGACCTCATCTTCATCATAACTTTTGTCATCATCAGTTTGAGGTGTTTGCAGCGTCATACATCAGTATTACTATTGGAGTTACTATAGTGATTTGATCTAACCTCTGACAGTAACTATTAAAGATCCAGTGTGTAAGGGGTCCTGCAGCATTTGTCATCGTCATCATCTCCATGATATTCATCATCCCATCATCATTATCATAACCATCATCACCATCATCATCGTCATCATCATCTTAAATAATCATTGTCATCACTGTCATTTTAAAACCATCTTCATCATCACCATCAACTTCATCATCATCATCTCCATGATCCTCATCATCCCATTATCATTATCATAACCATCATCACCATCATCTCCATGATCTCCATCATCATCATCTCCATGATCTTCATCATCTCCATGATCTTCATCATCACCATGATCTTCATCATCCCATCATCATTATCATAACCATCATCACCATCATCATCTTAAATAATCATTGTCATCACTGTCATTTTAAAACCATCTTCATCATCACCATCAACTTCATCATCATCATCTCCATGATCCTCATCATCCCATTATCATTATCATAACCATCATCACCATCATCTCCATGATCTCCATCATCATCATCTCCATGATCTTCATCATCTCCATGATCTTCATCATCACCATGATCTTCATCATCCCATCATCATTATCATAACCATCATCACCATCATCATCTTAAATAATCATTGTCATCACTGTCATTTTAAAACCATCTTCATCTTCATCATCTCCATGATCTTCATCATCTCCATAATCTTCATCATCATCATCATCTCCATGATCTTCATAATCTCCATGATCTTCATAATCACCATCATCTTCATCATCCCATCATCATTATCATAACCATCATCACCATCATTTTCATCATCACCATCATCATCATCATCATCATCTTAAATAATCATTGTCATCACTGTCATTTTAAAACCATCTTCATCATCACCATCATCCTCATCATCATCATCTCCATGATCTTCATGATAACCATCATCTTCATCATCATCATCATCATCTCCATGTTCTTTATCATCTCCATGATCTTCATCATCGCCATCATCTTCATCATCATCATCATCGTCTCCATGATCTTCATCATCTCCATTATCTTCATCATCATCTTCATCATCATCATCTCCATGATCTTCATCATCTCCATGATCTCCATCATCATCATCTCCATGATCTTCATCATCATCATCATCTCCATAATCATCATCATCTCCACGATCTTCATAATCTCCATGATCTTCATCATCACCATCATCTTCATCATCCCATCATCATTATCATAACCATCATCACCATCATTTTCATCATCACCATCATCATCGTCATCATCATCTTAAATAATCATTGTCATCACTGTCATTTTAAAACCATCTTCATCATCACCATCAACTTCATCATCATCATCTCCATGATCTTCATCATCCCATTATCATTATCATAACCATCATCACCATCATCTCCACGATCTCCATCATCATCATCTCCATGATCTTCATCATCACCATGATCTTCATCATCCCATCATCATTATCATAACCATCATCACCATCATCATCTTAAATAATCATTGTCATCACTGTCATTTTAAAACCATCTTCATCATCATCATCATCTCCATGATCTTCATCATCTCCATTATCTTCATCATCATCATCTCCATGATCTTCATAATCTCCATGATCTTCATCATCACCATCATCTTCATCATCCCATCATCATTATCATAACCATCATCACCATCATTTTCATCATCACCATCATCATCATCATCATCTTAAATAATCATTGTCATCACTGTCATTTTAAAACCATCTTCATCATCACCATCATCATCATCATCTCCATGATCTTCATGATAACCATCATCTTCATCATCATCATCATCTCCATGTTCTTTATCATCTCCATGATCTTCATCATCGCCATCATCTTCATCATCATCATCATCATCATCATCTCCATGATCTTCATCATCTCCATTATCTTCATCATCACCATCATCTTCATCATCATCATCTCCATGATCTTCATCATCTTCATCATCATCATCATCATCATCATCATCTCTATGATCTTCATCATCACCATCATCTTCATCATCCCATCATCTTTATCATAATCATCATCATCTCCATGATCTTCATAATCTCCATGATCTTCATCATCACCATCATCTTCATCATCCCATCATCATTATCATAACCATCATCACCATCATCATCATCATCATCTTAAATAATCATTGTCATCACTGTCATTTTAAAACCATCTTCATCATCACCATCATCCTCATCATTATCATCTCCATGATCTTCATGATAACCATCATCTTCATCATCATCATCATCATCATCTCCATGTTCTTTATCATCTCCATGATCTTCATCATCGCCATCATCTTCATCATCATCATCTCCATGATCTTCATCATCACCATCATCTTCATCATCTCCATGATCTTCATCATCTCCATGATCTCCATCATCATCATCTCCATGATCTTCATCATCTCCATGATCTCCATCATCATCATCATCATCTCCATGATCTTCATCATCACCATCATCTTCATCATCCCATCATCTTTATCATAATCATCATCATCTCCACGATCTTCATAATATCCATGATCTTCATCATCACCATCATCTTCATCATCCCATCATCATTATCATAACCATCATCACCATCATTTTCATCATCACCATCATCTTAAATAATCATTGTCATCACTGTCATTTTAAAACCATCTTCATCATCACATCATCTTCATCATCATCATCTCCATGATCTTCATCATCACCATCATCATCATCATCTCCATGATCTTCATCATCACCATCATCGTTATCATAACCATTATCTTCATTATCACCATCATCATCATCTTCATCACTATCATCTCTTTCACCCACATCTTCACCATCATCAACTTCAATAATCACCATCACTGTCATCTTCACCACCATCATTTCCGTCATCATCATTTACATTTACATTTTAGCATTTTATCCATCATCTTTGTCATCGCCATCATCTCATCATTACCATCATCATTACTGTAACCATTATCTTCATTATCACCATCATCTTCATTATCATCTTCATTACTGTAACCATTATCTTCATTATCACCATCATCTTCATTATCATCTTCATTACTGTAACCATTATCTTCATTATCACCATCATCTTCATTATCATCTTCATTACTGTAACCATTATCTTCATTATCATCTTCATTAACTTCATCTCCATCATCACCATCATCGTTATTGTAAACATTATCTTTATTATCACCATCATCATCATCACCTTTGTCATCTCCATCATCACATCATCACCATTATCTTATTCATCACCACCACCATCATCATCATCATCTTCATAACCATCAACTTCATCATAATCATTTTCTTCACCATCATCATCATCATCATCATCATCATCATCATTTGTATCATCATCTTCATTATCACCACCATCATCATTAAAATCGTAATTGTCATCGCATTCATTGATTGTTGACATAATCTAAACAAACCTACTCTGACTGTGGTATGTAGACTTCACTTCATTTAATCAAATACATTTAATTAATCATCATTAATAATCGCCTCTCTTTCATTGTGTTTCTGTGTGTCAGTATGGTCATCACATGCACGACTGTGAGGAGGAAATGAACGGTATCATCACCACCATCGCCAGAAATTCATCTCGGGTAAAGCGACGTAAAGACCCTCTAGCCCGAGTGACCTCGCCAACCGCTGCTGGAGAGCCTGGTCTCATGCCCTCCAGCCCGGCCACCAGTGATGACATCACACCTGAGGTCAAAGAGGAGACCTTTAACCGCTGTGCCAAAAATATGTCCATTTTCCGAAAGTTTCTGAGATCTGCCAACTGCTGTCATGTGAAAAACCCACATTACATAGACAACTACTCGCGGTTAACCTTCCCTCTCTCCTTCATCTTTGTGAACATGCTCTACTGGACCTACTACCTGTACTTTTAACCAGATGATAATGCTAAACTCCACTTTATGTGCAATGATTTCTGTTTGTTAGTATGACTGTGTGTGTGTGTTTCAGTGGAGGTTGGAAAATTTGTATTGTCAGTGAGTATCTTTTATGTGTATGTTTATGTGAATATCATTGGCTGCGAGTCGTTGGTGGATGACAACCAGATATCTCGACCCGTCTGGACTGAATTGTAATGGAAACATGCCAGTATTATGCAGTATTATATTATAGAAAAAGGGCCTAACATATCGACATTTTCAACAGACCGATTGCTCTCCTTCAGTACATCACTGTCTGCATTCTTTCACGTGTGTACGTCTTTTACCACTGTTAAACTCTCTGACTGTAATATGTCTTCCTCTCCATGTTTTTTGCTTCCATATATTCTGTGGCATCAGCTCCTAACCCTGTGATTACACTAGTCTGGGCTCAGACGTGTACAATCACACCGGTGTGATTACACTAGTCTGGGCTCAGACGGTTACGATCAAACGGTGTGATTACACTAGTCTGGGCTCTGATGTGTACGATCAAACCGGTGTGATTACACTAGTCTGGGCTCAGACGTGTACGATCACACCGGTGTGATTACACTAGTCTGGGCTCAGACGTGTACGATCACACCGGTGTGATTACACTAGTCTGGGCTCAGATGTGTACGATCACACCGGTGTGATTACACTAGTCTGGGCTCAGACGTGTACGATCACACCGGTGTGATTACACTAGTCTGGGCTCAGAGGTGTACGATCACACCGGTGTGATTACACTAGTCTGGGCTCAGACGTGTACGATCACACCGGTGTGATTACACTAGTCTGGGCTCAGACGTGTACGATCAAACCGGTGTGATTACACTAGTCTGGGCTCAGACGTGTACGATCAAACCGATGTGATTACACTAGTCTGGGCTCAGACGTGTACGATCAAACCGGTGTGATTACACTTGTCTGGGCTCAGACGTGCAGGATCACACCGGTGTGATTACACTAGTCTGGGCTCAGATGATCAAACCGGTGCAATATGCATTTGTGCTGCTGTTTACAAGCAAAAGAGGGACTCAAGGGGTTGTCATAACGAACCAGCTGCTCAAATAGTCCTTTCAACATCACAATATCTTTATTTTTATGTTACAAACATTCAAACAATCACTAAAGAAGTATAAAATATAAAGCCATTACCATCAGAGCGTATTGTTTTGATGCAGTGCTGTGGCCATGTTTTCTGACATCAAACAACGAATATACAAACTAGTTAGTCCACTCTAGTTTTCTCCCATTCTGTCCATCACATACACTTCTGGGGCTGGGTAAGTGGAAGCGCTAGATTTTTGCTTCTATGATGAGATGAACTCCAAATCCCTAGAACATTGGAATGAAATTTGGCAGCACGCATAGCCGGCAATCACATCTTATCTATCATAAAATATCATAATAAACATATAAAATCACATTATATGTTTGATAATATATAATCTCTACTTTTGTGCACATGCTGTGAGGTGTAAGTTTTGTTTTAATTACAGCGTGCATTAAAGAACTCACGCTGTGGGGGTCCGTCAGTACAGGAGAAACTCACAACCAAGGTTAATTACCAAAGGTCATGGACTACAGTAATCTATTTGGCATACATCAAATATTCTGTGTTTGGGACCTACTGGACATTAAAGCGCTTGTCATATGGATTAAGCTACAACAGCTTGTACTGTACTAATCAATTTGAGTTTCTACGAAAGCCCTGAACCGCAAGGTTAGGTTTTTTAGTGCCTTCCTGAGCCTATGTGTCTGCAATATTTTTTTTTCTCGCTGATTTGCTTTTTGTTTTGTTTTGGGGTTTTTGTGTGTGTATTTCTCCACTTTTTCTCCCCAATTTGGAATGACCAATTCCCAATGTGCTCTAAGTCCTCATGGTGGCGTAGTGACTCGCCTCAATCCAGGTGGCGGAGGACAAATCTCAGTTGCCTCCACGTCTGAGACCGTCAATCTGTGTATCGTATCACGTGACTTGTTGAGCGCGTTACCATGGAGATGTAGCGCATGTGGAGGCTTCATGCCATCCACTGCAGCATCCACGCACAACTCACCACACGACCCACCGAGAGCGAAAACCACATTATAGAGACCACGAGGAGGTTACCCCATGTGGCTCTACCCTCCCTAGCAACCGGGCCAATTTGGGTGGTAGTCAGTGTCAAAACAACACTGACTACAACAAAAGGGTTCAATCAGTCTCATAGCATTAGGCTGTCTTTCACTTGCACTTAATTTTGTCACCTTGTAAGCATATGATTTCATGTTTATTGATAGTGGCACCTGGTGGTCGAGGTCGGTACTACATGCTAATTGTTTGCTAAAAAAAGGGGAAGAATACGTTTTTTTTATCACATAGGCTTAGGAAGGCACTAAGACACTAAAAAATATCCAAGTGATTTTATTTAACACTGTTTAGGGCTTCCATAAGTTACAGTGTTCTGTTAAATCTATACTTATTTTTGGATTGAAGGAATGACAAGGTAATAGAAGGACTTGAAATTGCCAACAGGCCACAATATTGCCCCCTTCTGACCAAACCATGTCATTTCAGTTTTATGGATGCCCATGTTTGTTTGTAATCTATTTTCTAGTGTTTGGAATTTCAGAATGATTTTGGAAAAACTGGTCTATTCAAAGATGTTCCTGTCCATCCATGCACACAAAAGGATCTGTTCGTTTTAGTTGTTATTATGCGTTAGGTATAAAGTTATTGGCAGCAAGGCTTTATTTACATGTTTGCCGTTGGCATGCAATCAGTTTAAAGCATGCAATCAAAGTTTAAAACTACAAAGTGCTTGATTTTCAATATTATGCACGTTTCTTTACCACTTTAGTGTAACATAATATGTGATATATTATATTGACATGTAAATTCATATTTCTGAAAATGTTTTTAATTTGTCAAGTTAAGAATTAATGCAATAACACCTCTTGTGTCATTTATTACAAAGCTCATTAGTGGACAGGAAAAGGGATTGATTACGCCCAATTCCCAATGCACTCTAAGTCCTCATGGTGGCGTAGTGACTCGAATCAATCCGGGTGTCAGAGGACGAATCTCAGTTGCCTCCGCATCTGAGACTGTCAATCCGCGCATCTTATCACGTGACTTGTTGAGCGCGTTACCGTGGAGATGTAGCGCGTGTGGAGGCTTCACGCTATTCTCCAAGGCATCCACACACAACTCACCACACGCCCCACCGAGAACCACATTATAGCGACC
>NC_068295.1:1423738-1451238 GCF_025860055.1 Xyrauchen texanus
ACGGAGACTTGATTACACACAGGTGGATTCTATTTATCATCATTAGTCATTTAGGTCAACATTGGATCATTCAGAGATCCTCACTGAACTTCTGGAGAGCGTTTGCTGCACTGAAAGTAAAGGGGCTGAATAATTTTGCACGCCCAATTTTTCAGTTTTTTATTTGTTAAAAAAGTTTGAAATATCCAATAAATTTCGTTCCACTTCATGATTGTGTCCCACTTGTTGTTGATTCTTCACAAAAAATTACAGTTTTATATCTTTATGTTTGAAGCCTGAAATGTGGCAAAAGGTCGAAAAGTTCAAGGGGGCCGAATACTTTCGCAAGGCACTGTATATACATAATAATAATAATAGTAATAATAATAGAATAAATTAAACATGACCTAAAGATAGTTTAACGCTATAAATATTTGATAAATATTCATAAAATAATATTTTAACACTAATAATAATAATAATAATAATAATAATAACAACCAGTTGCTGGTGAAATCTTCAAACTGCAAATGCAGGAACTGAATTTTGGCTTTGCGCTGAGATAAGACCTGCTTTTAAACATCTTAGCACGATGACATATTTCTCAGGAAAATATCAAATTGTGCTTTACGTCACTTTTACATACAGAACACCCACAGCAGTGCAAACACTCCCACCCATGCCCACTTGCGCTGGCACGAAAATTGCATTTCGAATTAGTGCTCTCATGAAAATTGGATAAGACGTTGCGCACGGTCGTAGCGCTGCACAAAAATAGAGCCCTATATGCAGGGTTGGGGAGTAATGGATTACATGTAACAGGATTACATTGAACTGTATTCCACTACAGTTACAATTTAAATTAGTGGTAATTAGAATACTGTTAAATTTAAAAAGTATTTGGTTTACTGAAGAGATTACTTTTCATTTTATTGTCATTTGTGTCATTTAATATTTAGTTCATTCGGGTGTAAAACATTTCTACATATAAATGATCCAAAGTGCATTTGAACAGCTATGAAACACTTTCTGATGATGTGTTACATTCATACGAGCAGACAGAGAAGTACGTCTGAAGTAGGTTTGGAGCACAAGAAATAGAAATAAACCTTGTGTAAATTGTTAGCTTTATGCTAAGCTAAAATACTATTTCTAGCCATTATACATGCACATGTTACCAGACACGATCATATTTATTATCAAGAAAATTCACGTTAAATCATAATAGTTTTTTCTAGTAAGACCTTTGATATTGTTGATAATAATATTTGTATTGTTTTCCTGTAAAAATATAAAAAAATCCTTAAAACAAAATGAAGTTGATTTATCTTTTTGACAGGGGGAGTGCGGGGGTCGTGATTCTATACATTCTACATGTGATTCAAGCCTCCGAGAGGGATAAAGGCCGACTGCGGACGGTGGTGCAGCTGTCAAACACCTTTGTGTGTTTGTCGTTTCGTTTAAGTTCTTTATTAAAAATATTATTTATATTGTCAAGCTGGTTCTCGCCGTATCCTTTCCCATTAATCCCTTTACACTGGTGCCGAAATCCTGGAAGGAGGAGGGATGCAGCGTAGTGGAGTTCTCACCGCTACCATCCACCCCATTGGAGCAGCCGCGGCCATCCGCCTGGAAGCGGAGGAACGGCCGCCGACCGCAAGGGGAGAAGGGGCTCCTAGCCGACCGCCTGGAGCGGTCAGGGATGCTGCCAGGGGCGGGGGGAGCCCCAACCAGCCGCTAAACGCGGTGGGGTCTGAGACTGCCGACCGCAAGAGGGGAGGGGCTCCCGGCCGACCTCCTGGAGCTGGAGAACAGCTTCCAGGGGCGGGGGAGACCCCTTCTGTTCCCAGAGAACACGGCGTGGCATTCTGTCAGAAGGGCGGGGCCGGAGGACTGCTTCCAATCTATCTGGGGAGGTGCGGCTGTCGTCCGTTAGAGGGTGGAGGGGTGGCCGAGGACCAAGCTGCGGCGTATCGAAGAACCGGCGAGTAAGTGTTTTTTATTCTCTCTCATCTCTCTCTCTCTTTCTCTCCCACAGCCGCTCCGCATTGGCCATTTCCCTCTCTTTTATTTGAATACATTTCAAAAGTAACCTTTCCTATATGTAATATGTTTTATTATTTGTATTGAATTTCCCCATCTGTGTGCGTATGTGTTGTGTCCATCTACTAGTAAAAACAGCTGACATTAAAGGAATATTCTGGGTTCAATACAAGTCGAGCTCAATCGACAGCATTTATGAAATAATGTTGATTACCACAAACATTCATTTTGACTCGGTAAAAATCTTTAAGTATAATGGAAGTCAATGGGGTTTAATCTGTAAACATTAAAATGCTCACTGTTTCAAAAGTATAGACTCAAGACGTAAACAATTATGTATGTAAACATGATTTTACTGTGATAAAATCACTTACTAACCGCATCTGTGGAAACTTAAAGCCAACTTTACAACCTTGTTGCCATAACGACGATATAAACAACTTAACAGCTGATATTATACACATGTTTTAACAGAAGTATTAGTGTAAGTACTTTTATAAAATTATAAACTTCACATTTCTGCCTGTAACAGGTCCAGAAATTGCTGAAAAGCTCGCTCTCATCTTCGATTACTCGACTCGTTGATATCACTAATCCGTTTAATTTCAAACCTCTGTTTTCAGTTTCCTAACGTCATCATTTTCCAAATTATGGTAATGTAGAGCATTTTCTAAATGGATGGGGAAAGCTGCTTTTCTCGTGTGGTTTCTTATTTCTCGTGTCGAGCGTGAATATCACAAACAGGATTGGTGACAAAGCGCAGCCCTGGCGGAGACCAACCCCCACATGGAACAAACTCGACTTCATGCCGATGACCCGGACACAGCTCTTGCTTTGGATCCCTCTACCCCGTACTCCTGCAGCACCTCCCATAGTATCTCCTGGGGGACCATACGCCTTCTCCAGATCCACAAAACACATGTAGACCGGATGGGCACACTCCCAGGCCCCCCCCAGGATACTTGCAAGAATAAAGATCTGGTCCGTCGTTCCACGGCCAGGATGGAACCCGCATTGTTCCTCTTCAATCCGAGTTTTGACAATTGGCCGAACACTCTTCTCCAGCACCTTGGAGTAAACTTCAAAAAAGGTATCTTGCATTTACGATAATTCTGATAGCATGTGAATGAAGCATTAGCTTCATCTTGGAGTCACTGGATATATCTGATATTTCTTATAATAAACTCAAAGGATTAATTTATTGAAACCTGTCAGAAACACTGTGGCAGCGGTGGTGTGGTCAAGCGCCCATTTGGGGAGAGAAAGCGGTAAGGGCGCTTGCATCTGAGCTAAATTATGTCTAACACCTGTCTCTAATTTCAGTGAGCATGGGGAGAGTGGCATATAAACAGCCACAGAACCTCCAGACAGGAAGAGAATCAGAGAGCGAGAGGAGAAGAGGGCTCTTCCACCCTTGCGTGCACCGCCATATTGTCCTCCGCGAGCTGCAGGGCCCCCTCCTGCGATGCCGGATGGTGGCACCTGACCCACTCCGTGGTACCCCTGGGTAGGCGATGGACCAGCTGCTCCAGCACCACCTGATCTAGCACTCCCTCAATGTCGCGGGCCCGCGCCAGCAACCATTTCCGGAATGCGTCCCGGAGCCGTAGAGTGAACGGCCTTCCCCATCTTCAGGGCCCGAAAAAGCTGCCGGTGCTGTTCCAGACTCCGACCGCCCGCTGCAGGATGGCCTTCTTCAGGTCTTCATAGGCCAGGAGATTAGCTGCCAGCAGTTGTTGGGCAGCGAGCTGGGCTTCCCCGGACAGCAATGGGAGGAGCCTGGCCATCCCCTGGTCAAGCAGCCACCTCCAGATCTCAGCGGTTTTCTTGAACAGATCGAGGAACGCCTCAACGTCATCATCCGCCCCCATCTTCAGGAGCGTGGGCGGGGGCAGGGCGCTGCGGCTGTCCGGGGTCGCGGCCGGGGCTTTTTCCTGCCCAAGGAGGCTCCAGGTTGCATGCCGATCCTCTGCTTGAGCCCGCATGATCTCGAAGAACCTGCGATCCTGGTCCTGGCGGAGCTCAAGCAAGGTTCGTCGATGGTTCTGGCGCAGGCTGGCGAGGGACTGGAGGATCTCCGAGAGCTGGGAGGGCTCCATGGGGAACACTTTAATCGATTTCCTGGGTTTCGGCACCAGTGTAGAGGATTACGTAGGGAGGACACGGGAGGTAGGTTGCTCCAAACAAAGGTAAGACTTTTTAATCCATCAACTCAGCAGTTTACAGCTTCACAATTTAACTCAGCTCTTTACAGCTTCACAAATCACAGCTTTACAACAGGGCAATCTCATTCTCTGACTCTCTCCCTGTCTGGAGGTTCTGTGGCTGTTTATATGCGCTCTCCCCATGCTCACTGAAATTAGAGACAGGTGTTAGACATAATTTAGCTCAGGTGCAAGCGCCCTTACCGTTTTCTCTCCCTGTACGGGTGCTCCCGCTGCCACAAACATGTTCTAGGACATATTTGTTCAGACCTTGTACATGCATGTCTTTTAAATGTCAGTCCTGTAGTGATTTCTGTGTCCATCTGAAGCTAGAGCTGATCTGATGATCCCTAATGATTGTTTACTCTTCCGCCCGGAATGATGGGAACACCTAGTTATTCATAGAGCGGATGCTCCGCTTGAGTATTTTAAAGGCAATTGACCAAGCAGGTGGATGTATTAAATATTTATACATGACGACAAACTGATGTTTGGAGCACTGTGTTGTGGTTTGTCAGTTTTCAGTGATGTTCTGTAAATAACAAACAAATGCAAACAATAAAACACATGCATGTCGGCTCTAGTGAGCTGCCTACCTAGATTCCTAAGAAGTCCAATTGACTTAGCTGACTCCCCCCCCAATATTTGCATGTGCATTTTTATGCTCATTAGAACATTAAAGATCAATTGATAAAAGTTCAAGGCTTTTGAAAACACAATCTAGTACTGCACACGTTAGAAAACAATGACATTAGGAAGTAGTATAGATGTGGCCTATGTAGACAGTAGACAGCAAGGCAGTTCACTTGGTTTTGGAGCAGAGCCATCCTTAATTTAGACTATTTTCCAAGTCTTTCATCTATTCTAGTCAAACCCTCAGTGGATGTCCTCTCACAGATAGAAAGCACATCTATGATAAACGGGAGATGAACGGGAATATTTTTAGGTATGTTATTTGGGAGGTTATGGAAGTAAATATAGCACTGGTTATCATAACTTCGGCAGAACTGTGTGTTTGTATTATTACAGTGAAGCAATGACCCATCAATTGTGGTGTGTGTTCAATAACTGTGTGTTCAATTAACTGTAGACCTGCAGACACCACCCGCACATTCTCCAGCAGACGCCACACCACCGTCAGCAGCTCAGTGTCCCTGAGTTCGGCCCACAGGGGAATGAATGTGTGCAGCGTCAGGGTCAACACTCACCGGGCACATGGCCAAACCACTGGAGCCAGAGAGAGAGAGATAATAAGAGAGGTTAAAACACACACACAGAGAGAGAGAGAGAGAGAGAGAGAGAGAGAGAGAGAGAGAGAGAGGAGGGTTGTGATTTTAATTCCTGTAGTGTGTCATAGAGACAAGAAGTAAAAGCAGTTTTTGACAGTCAAGAGAAAAAAGCAGTATTCAAATTGCAAAAAAAAAATTTAAATAATAATAATTCTTAATCAGTATTAATGTCTAGTTTTTTTTAGTAAAAAACATCTAAACATCCTTAAAATATTTGAGAATATATCTTGAATTTAGTTTAGTTTTTTTTTTTTTACCCCTCTGGCAAATAGTTTTTCTTTTTTAGTTTTTTCTTCTTATAGGACAGGGAGGTCATTTATTTTCTAAAATTGCATTTTCTCACAATAGTTTTTAATTCGCATATGTTTTGCATTCCCTCGCAATTTTTTTGCGTTCCGTTGCCATGCATTTTGCATTCCCTCTCAATAACTTTTGTGTTCCCTCACCATAGTTTTGTGTTACCTCACCAAAGTTTTGTGTTACCTCACAATACGTTTTGTGTTACCTCACCATAGTTTTGTGTTACCTCACAATACGTTTTGTGTTACCTCACCATAGTTTTGTGTTACCTCACCATAGTTTTGTGTTACCTCACAATACATTTTGTGTTCCCTCACCATAGTTTTGTGTTACCTCACCATAGTTTTGTGTTACCTCACCATAGTTTTGTGTTACCTCACAATACGTTTTGTGTTACCTCACCATAGTTTTGTGTTACCTCACCATAGTTTTGTGTTACCTCACCATAGTTTTGTGTTACCTCACAATACGTTTTGCGTTCCCTCACCATAGTTTTGTGTTACCTCACCATAGTTTTGTTACTTCACCATAGTTTTGTGTTACCTCACACGTTTTATGCCCTCACCATAGTTTTGTGTTACCTCACATAGTTTTGTTACCATAGTTTTGTGTTACCTCACCATAGTTTTGTGTTACCTCACCATAGTTTTGTGTTACCTCACCATAGTTTTGTGTTACCTCACCATAGTTTTGTGTTACCTCACCATAGTTTTGTGTTACCTCACAATACATTTTGTGTTCCCTCACCATAGTTTTGTGTTACCTCACCATAGTTTTGTGTTACCTCACCATAGTTTTGTGTTACCTCACAATACGTTTTGCGTTCCCTCACCATAGTTTTGTGTTACCTCACCATAGTTTTGTGTTACCTCACCATAGTTTTGTGTTACCTCACAATACGTTTTGCGTTCCCTCACCATAGTTTTGTGTTACCTCACCATAGTTTTGTTACTTCACCATAGTTTTGTGTTACCTCACAATACGTTTTGCGTTCCCTCACCATAGTTTTGTGTTACCTCACAATACGTTTTGCGTTCCCTCACCATAGTTTTGTGTTACCTCATTATAGTTTTGTGTTACCTCACCATAGTTTTGTGTTACCTCACAATACGTTTTGTGTTACCTCACCATAGTTTTGTGTTACCTCACAATACGTTTTGCGTTCCCTCACCATAGTTTTGTGTTACCTCACCATAGTTTTGTGTTACCTCACCATAGTTTTGTGTTACCTCACAATACGTTTTGTGTTACCTCACCATAGTTTTGTGTTACCTCACAATACATTTTGTGTTACCTCACCATAGTTTTGTGTTACCTCACCATAGTTTTGTGTTACCTCACAATACGTTTTGTGTTACCTCACCATAGTTTTGTGTTACCTCACCATAGTTTTGTGTTACCTCACCATAGTTTTGCGTTCCCTCACCATAGTTTTGCGTTCCCTCACCATAGTTTTGTGTTACCTCACCATAGTTTTGTGTTACCTCACAATACGTTTTGTGTTACCTCACCATAGTTTTGTGTTACCTCACCATAGTTTTGTGTTACCTCACAATACGTTTTGTGTTACCTCACCATAGTTTTGTGTTACCTCACCATAGTTTTGTGTTCCCTCACCATAGTTTTGTGTTACCTCACCATAGTTTTGTGTTCCCTCACCATAGTTTTGTGTTACCTCACAATATGTTTTGCGTTCCCTCACCATAGTTTTGTTACCTCACAATACATTTTGTGTTACCTCACAATACGTTTTGTGTTACCTCACCATAGTTTTGTGTTACCTCACAATACGTTTTGTGTTACCTCACCATAGTTTTGTGTTACCTCACCATAGTTTTGTGTTACCTCACAATACGTTTTGTGTTACCTCACCATAGTTTTGTGTTACCTCACCATAGTTTTGTGTTACCTCACAATACGTTTTGTGTTACCTCACCATAGTTTTGTTACCTCACAATACGTTTTGTGTTACCTCACCATAGTTTTGTGTTACCTCACAATACGTTTTGTGTTACCTCACCATAGTTTTGTGTTACCTCACAATACGTTTTGTGTTACCTCACCATAGTTTTGTGTTACCTCACAATACGTTTTGCGTTCCCTCACCATAGTTTTGTGTTACCTCACAATACATTTTGTGTTACCTCACAATACGTTTTGTGTTACCTCACCATAGTTTTGCGTTCCCTCACCATAGTTTTGTGTTACCTCACAATACGTTTTGCGTTCCCTCACCATAGTTTTGTGTTACCTCACCATAGTTTTGTGTTACCTCACAATACGTTTTGTGTTACCTCACCATAGTTTTGTGTTACCTCACAATACATTTTGTGTTACCTCACAATACGTTTTGTGTTACCTCACCATAGTTTTGTGTTACCTCACAATACGTTTTGTGTTACCTCACCATAGTTTTGTGTTACCTCACCATAGTTTTGTGTTACCTCACAATACGTTTTGTGTTACCTCACCATAGTTTTGTGTTACCTCACCATAGTTTTGTGTTACCTCACAATACGTTTTGTGTTACCTCACCATAGTTTTGTGTTACCTCACAATATGTTTTGCGTTCCCTCACCATAGTTTTGTTACCTCACAATACATTTTGTGTTACCTCACAATACGTTTTGTGTTACCTCACAATACGTTTTGTGTTACCTCACCATAGTTTTGTGTTACCTCACAATACGTTTTGCGTTCCCTCACCATAGTTTTGTGTTACCTCACAATACATTTTGTGTTACCTCACAATACGTTTTGTGTTACCTCACCATAGTTTTGTGTTACCTCACAATACGTTTTGCGTTCCCTCACCATAGTTTTGTGTTACCTCACCATAGTTTTGTGTTACCTCACAATACGTTTTGTGTTACCTCACCATAGTTTTGTGTTACCTCACAATACGTTTTGCGTTCCCTCACCATAGTTTTGTGTTACCTCACCATAGTTTTGTGTTACCTCACAATACGTTTTGTGTTACCTCACCATAGTTTTGTGTTACCTCACCATAGTTTTGTGTTACCTCACAATACGTTTTGTTACCTCACCATAGTTTTGCGTTCCCTCACCATAGTTTTGTGTTACCTCACAATACATTTTGTGTTACCTCACAATACGTTTTGCGTTCCCTCACCATAGTTTTGTGTTACCTCACCATAGTTTTGTGTTACCTCACAATACGTTTTGTGTTACCTCACCATAGTTTTGTGTTACCTCACCATAGTTTTGTGTTACCTCACAATACGTTTTGTGTTACCTCACCATAGTTTTGTGTTACCTCACAATACGTTTTGTGTTACCTCACCATAGTTTTGTGTTACCTCACAATACGTTTTGTGTTACCTCACCATAGTTTTGTGTTACCTCACAATACGTTTTGTGTTACCTCACCATAGTTTTGTGTTACCTCACAATACGTTTTGTGTTACCTCACCATAGTTTTGTGTTACCTCACAATATGTTTTGCGTTCCCTCACCATAGTTTTGTGTTACCTCACAATACGTTTTGTGTTACCTCACCATAGTTTTGTGTTACCTCACAATACGTTTTGCGTTCCCTCACCATAGTTTTGTGTTACCTCACCATAGTTTTGTGTTACCTCACAATACGTTTTGTGTTACCTCACCATAGTTTTGTGTTACCTGACAATACGTTTTGTGTTACCTCACAATACGTTTTGTGTTACATCACCATAGTTTTGTGTTACCTCACCATAGTTTTGTGTTACCTCACAATACGTTTTGTGTTACCTCACCATAGTTTTGTGTTACCTCACAATACGTTTTGCGTTCCCTCACCATAGTTTTGTGTTACCTCACAATACGTTTTGCGTTCCCTCGCCATAGTTTTGTGTTACCTCACAATACATTTTGTGTTACCTCACCATAGTTTTGTGTTACCTCACAATACGTTTTGCGTTCCCTCGCCATAGTTTTGTGTTACCTCACAATACATTTTGTGTTCCCTCGCCATAGTTTTGTGTTACCTCACAATACGTTTTGCGTTTCCTCGCCATAGTTTTGTGTTACCTCACAATACGTTTTGCATTCCCTCGCCATAGTTTTGTGTTACCTCACAATACGTTTTGCGTTCCCTCGCCATAGTTTTGTGTTACCTCACAATACGTTTTGCGTTCCCTCGCCATAGTTTTGTGTTACCTCACAATACATTTTGTGTTCCCTCGCCATAGTTTTGTGTTACCTCACAATACGTTTTGCATTCCCTCGCCATAGTTTTGTGTTCCCTCACAATACGTTTTGCGTTCCCCACAATGAGTTTTGCGTTCCTTTGCCATAGTTTTGTTATCTCGCCATAGTTTTGTGTTCCCTTGCAATAAGATTTGCGTTCCATCACCATAGTTTTGTGTTACCTCACCATAGTTTTGTGTTACCTCACAATACGTTTTGCGTTCCCTCACCATAAGTTTTGTGTTACCTCACAATATGTTTTGCATTCCCTCGCCATAGTTTTGCATTCACTTGTGTAATGGTGGCCAGCTGGTAGATAGCAGTGCAATGTGTATAAACCTCACTCTCCTGACACTAGAGGCTGTAGCATTTAGCCTCCTTTTTAGCGCACCGCCTACCATGCCGGAGATGCAAGTTCGAGTCCCGTACAGATCGGGTTGAACAGGAGTGTCACAATGGTGCCGTGACCCGGATGGGAGTGAGGTTTATGGGGGTGAGTGTAACGTTGGTCAGCTGATAGATAGCTGTGCAGTGTGTTAACCTCACTCTCCTGACCTCAAGGGGTGCACTAGTGACTGACGCTAGAGGCTGCAGCCTTTAGTGTCTAGCACACTGCCTCCCATGTCCCAGGTTTGAGTCCATACGGAGTGGGTAGAACAAGAGCATCACACTCGCAAGGGGTTCCCTCACATTACATTTATCCATCCCTCACTAATATAAACCAGTTCTGCTATAAACTGTTAAACCATAGTAACCAAAAAAATCTACCTTGGTTCACTACAGTTACCTTATTTTAACCTTGATGTTCATGATAAAATGCAAATAATGCGAGGGTCCGCAAAACTTATTTCGAGGGAAGTCAAAACTGATTAATGCTATATAAATTCCCTGCTTGTCCTCTAAGGGGCTCTGTATTAAGCTCTCTAAATTCAGTTTTTTATTTTTTAAGTCTATTGGTTTTGCACATTTCTTCCACACCCTCAGTTGATTTTATTCTCTCTCACACACCCTGTGGATATTACAATCTCCTCTTCTGCTTCCTGCATTAATGTGTGTGTGACTTGGCAACGGCTGTTGTATTGTGGGAACGGTCTGAAGGACTCTTGTGGTTCAGATTCAGTGTAAGAGTTGTGCAGCTGTGTGGTGAACTTCAGCGGTCTGTGAGTGGATTGGGATGGGCTGAACGCTCATGACACATCAGAGCAGAGCTGCAACAGTCTGTTCAAACACACAGAGAGAAGACGAAGCAACAGGGTTATGAGACATGAAAACATCAGAACCAAAATTGTACATTTTCAGAAGAAAAATGTGAGTTGTGCTTTCCCTTATGAAACTCACAGCTACTATGCTAGTGTTGTGGCATGGTTGTCAGGGCATTTCTGTGTTCTATAATGTTCTAGGTGGTTGTTAGGCGGATGTGAGGGTGCTCTGAGTGAAACAGGTCCAACAGAGATTTGGATCTAACCTGAAGATAAGACATCTTTATAATCACCATCAAGAAAAAAACGTTTCCTCTCATCCAGTGTGACTTACATGCTGGTCCAGGGTGGTGAAATCAGTGATGCTGTTCACCAGCAAAATCTACCTGGTCTAAAGGAATCATGTTACCATAGTTACATTATAGCTAATTGTGTTATGTGGATTGTTGTACGTATCGTGGCAGTTGAAATCAACACTCAAGGCACTACAATAACAACGTTTATTACTTTCACACAAATCACGAGTAAAACGGCAGATTATCAGTTCATAAACGCTTACTTTTTGTTCCTCAAACAATGCTTTCTTATGACATCTAAACAGGGGTGTTGGATTCATCTGAAAACTGGGGGGACACATTCTAAATCACATTTTTTGTTTTTTAATATTTTTTATGTTTTTAAGAATTTGTGACGTCATTTGAAAGACAGCAGATCAACTGAACTTTTAGGAAACATCAGCATTTTTATGATATTAATTTAATACTTAGAACTCAAATGTAGAAACTGTGAATGAATGGAAATGTAATCTAAATTCAAAATAACAGGCAAATAAAAAACATGGAAAGTTCAAGAACAGTATCGCTGTTTAGATGTATACAAGAAGTGCTCACACGGTTAAATGAGAACATTTGGTTACGTATGTAACCTCCGTTCCCCGAGGGAGGGAACGACACGTTGTGTCGGAGAAGCGACACTAGGGGTCTCTCTTGAGCGCCGATATTCACCTCTGATCTATTAAAAAGGGCCAATGGGAGTTGGCAGTCAGTATTTGCATACCCCGCCCCCGGACATACGGGTATTTAAGCGGGGCAAATACGGGAGTTCATTCAGGATTTTTCTGAGGAGCCGGAAATGGTCCGGCCACAACAGTGGCTCGCTTCAGCGACATGGCGGAGGAAAGACACAACGTGTCGTTCCCTCCCTCGGGGAACGGAGGTTGCATACGTAACCAAACATTCCCCTTCTGTCGCTCTCTCCACGTTGTGTCGGAGAAGCGACACTAGGGGACCCATTCCAATCTTGCCATGCGCTGAACCGTGTACGTGAACCGCCGATACAGAGGCGGGCAGGGATTTCATCCAGTGCCGCGCATTGTCTGTACCTGGCTGCATGTACCCTTCCCCAATGCCCCATAAGAACATCGGGATCCTTCTAGTTACCCTGGGAGGGGAACAAGGCGATGTTTGCCAACATGGGAACAGGCCAGCCTGGCTGGGCCTCTTTTCTCTCTATGTTTCTCGCATAGAGCAATCACGGCCGGGGCCCTTACACACATATAGTGAAGGGGGTCTTACCCAGACCCTGCGGAGACCACACCTGCCCTTTTTCTTGGGGAAGAAAAGTGGTAGACACGTCACACAGCCGTCTTAGGGCTCGTGTGGAAAGTATGGTGCGGTGGTAGATCCAGCCTCGAAAGGGGGGAGTTGCTACAGCACGGCGACCGGGGCAGCTGTAACTGCCTAAGGGAGACACGGGGTCCGCTCGTAAGGGGACAGAACCGTGGAATTACACACAGGGGGAGTCCGAACAGGAGGCCTTCTTATTTTACCTGTGGAGCCCCTATACCAGTACAGGGTGGCCACCAGGGTACCCGCAGTGGCTTGGGTCGGCGAGTTCCTCCACTGAACCGTGGACCAGGAGGGCTGGGGAGGAATCGACCAGGGTCCCGACTCAGAGTGGGGCGCCCTGGGAAGAAGGCGCACTACTTTACCTTGACGTCAGGAAAAGGGCGCTGGGCCGGTCGGTCTACGTGTTACCGAGTTCTACGGGCTCGGCCTGAGAAAACACGAGACGCAACCGACTCAACGCGGAGATTGTAAAACCTTGCGAAGGTGTTGGGTGTTGCCCAACCCGCGGCTCTACAGATGTCTGCTAGGGAGGTGCCCTTGGCCAGTACCCACGAGGACGCAACACCCCTTGTTGAGTGAGCTCGCACCCGCAAGGGTAGGGGCACGGCCTGGGTGTGATAAGCCAGTGTGATGGCATCGACAACCCAGTGGGCGAGCCTCTGTTTCGAGACGGCATTCCCTTTCTGCCGTCCCCCAAAGCAGACAAAGAGCTGCTCAGAGCGTCTGGTGCTCTGTGTGCGGTCCAGGTAAATGCGCAGGGCATGCACTGGACACAGCAATGAAAGGGCTGGGTCTGCCTCCTCCCGGGGCAGCGCTTGCAGGTTCACTACCTGATCTCGGAATGGTGTGGTAGGAACCTTGGGCACATAGCCCGGTCGCGGTCTTAGGATCACAGACGTATCTGCCGGACCGAACTCCAGGCAAGTGTCACTGACAGAGAACGCTTGCAGCTCCCCGACCCTCTTGATGGAGGCGAGCGCAATCAGCAGGGCCATCTTAAGAGAGAGGGCCCTGACTCCAATTGATTCAAGCGGCTCGAAGGGAGGTCTCTGGAGTCCCCAAGACTACTGAGAGATCCCAGGAGGGAACTAGGCCTGGCCGGGAGGGATTCAACCTCCGGGCGCCTCTCAGGAACCTGAGGATCAGGTCATGCTTGCCCAAAGACTTGCCGTCTACAGGATCGTGGTGGGCGGCAATGGCGGCAACATAAACCTTGAGGGTGGACGGGGACAGCCTCCTGTCCAGCCTCTCCTGTAGGAACAGGAGCACTGACTTGATAGCGCATCTCTGTGGGTCTTCAGTTCGGGAAGAACTCCAATCTGCGAACAAGCGCCACTTTAGGGCGTGAAGGTGCCTGGTAGAAGGGGCTCTGGCTTGGTTGATTGTATTCACAACGGTCGCTTGTGAATGGGGGAAATGCGTACTTGCGCAGCCCCGAGGGCCAGCTGTGTGCCAGCGCGTCTGTCCCGAGGGGAGCCTCTGTTAGGGCGTACCAGAGCGGGCAGTGGGAGGTTTCCTGGGAGGCAAACAGGTCTACCTGGGCCTTGCCGAACCGTTCCCAAATCAGCTGGACCGACTGGGGGTGAAGCCTCCACTCCCCGCCGGGCAGGCGTTGTCGTGATAGCGCATCCGCTATGACGTTGAGCTTGCCGGGGATGTGAGTGGTGCGCAGCGACTTGAGTCGCTGCTGGCTCCATAGGAGGAGACGGCGGGCGAGTTGTGACATGTGGTGGGCGCGTACGCCGCCTTGGCGATTTTTGTACGCCCCCACTGTGGTGCTGGCCGATCTCACGAGGACATGTTTGTCCCGAACTAACGGGAGGAACTTCCTGAGAGAAAGAAGGACGGTCAACAACTCCAGGCAATTGATGTGCCAACGCAGCGGGGCCCCTTTCCAACGGCCCGCTGCTGCGTGCCCGCTGCACACGGCACCCCACCCGGACCGGGAGGCGTCGGTTGTGACCAGGACGTGTCGGGACACCTGCTGCAGGGGCACTCCTGCCCGTAGAAAGCAGAGGTCTGTCCAGGGTCGGAGTGTTTTGAGGCAGGCGGGGGTGATCCTTACCCGATGCGTGCCGTGGTGCCATGCTTGTCTCGGGACTCGAGTCTGGAGCCAGTGCTGGAGTGGTCTCACATGCATCAACCCCAGCGGCGCGACCACCGCGGAGGACGCCATATGCCCCAGGAGCCTCTGAAAAAGTTTTAGAGGGACCACTGTGCCTGGCTTGAGGGAAGCGAGGCAGTCCAGCACCGACTGAGCACGCTCGTTCGTGAGACGTGCTGTCATTGAGACTCAGTCTAACTCCAACCCGAGAAAAGAGATGCTCTGAACAGGAGTGAGCTTGCTCTTTTCCCAGTTGACCTGAAGCCCCAAACGGCTGAGGTGCCGGAGCACCTGGTCTCTGTGTGTGCATAGTAACTCGAGAGTGTGCTAGGATGAGCCAGTCGTCGAGGTAGTTGAGAAATGCGGATGCCGGCTACTTGTAGCGGGGCAAGGGCCGCCTCTGCGACTTTCGTAAAGACGCGAGGGGACAGAGACAGGCCGAAGGGGAGGACTTTGTACTGGAATGCCTGGCCGTCGAAGGCGAACCGTAAGAAGGGTCGGTGTCGTGGCAGAATTGAGACATGGAAGTACGCGTCCTTCAGGTCTACCGTTGCGAACCAATCTAGATGCTGAACGCCAGCCAGAATATTTCTCTGCGTGAGCATTTTGAACGGGAGTTTTAACAAGGCCCGATTGAAAACTCGCAAGTCCAGGATTGGTTGTAAGCCGCCGCTTTTCTTGGGTACAATGAAGTAAGGGCTGTAGAAACCCTTCCTCATTTCGGTTGGAGGGACGGGCTCTAACGCGCCCTTGGCTAAGAGGGTCGTGATTTCTGCGGATGCCCCTGAAGGGGGACGGGAGCCGGGCAAACTGAATTAGCGTAACCGAAGTCGAATGGTCCGGTGCAGCCAGCGTGATGCGTTGGGAAGCGAAAGCCACGCTTCCCAGCTCTACGCTTAGGGGCACCAAAGGGACGAGTATTTTGGACGTACCGGCGGGGCCTCGCAGCGGGGCGGAACAGGTAATGCAGCGTCGGGCGGCTTCGTTGTGGCCTGAGGCTGAGGTGCTGAGAATAGACTCAAAGCACTTACCTTGCTCCGCGCACCCGGCAGGGGGCGGGTTCGTGACTGAGGAGGAGGTCTGATGCTGGCGTCCTCTGGACTCGTCTGAACCGGCCGGCCGGGGGACAGTTGTGGGGATCGCCGCGTCCGGTGTACCGGGACTGTCGTAATCTGAAAGCAGATTGCCGTGAGAACGGCATTTGTGGGCCAGGTGACCCAGAGGCAAAGGAAATAGCTCTATTATTGAGAATGTGGAAAATGTAAAAACAAAGGATTCTCCTCTCGGCCCTCCACCTGGGAACGGAGAGGTCTTACCACCTCCGGAGCTAACATCTCGGTCTCTGGGTCGGTCGTCTCAGGAGCGCCTGGGAGCCTTCCGGGTCCTCGAGGGGTTCCGTGAGACGAGGGGGCGTCCCCTTTCTGCGGGGAGCTCAACGCAGGGCTGAGAGCTAGGCCCGCTCTCGTTCGTTGAGGCGGAGCACCACTTCCTTTCTTCCTTGAAAGCCGCAGGAGGACGCCCTCAGCGAGCAGACAGGCATGGCCCCTGGCGGCAGGTTTGTGGCAGGGCAGGACGTGTGACCTGGCCTCCGTCTGTTTCTTCACCACTGAGGACTGCTGGGTGGAGTCGTCAGGTGGTGTCGCCGAATGGAGCTGGGAGACTGGAGAGTTTTGAGAAAGCGTGCTTTGTCTACCTCCTGTACTACGACCAGATCCAGTCCATTTGTTATGTTTCTGGACCACGAGGGTGGACATCGCCTGTCCGAGTGCAGTTCCAGGACTACCCAAGTGCAAATCTTGAAGTGCCTTGGCCCGGTGGACTTGCAGGGAGGGGCCATGGCATGCAGGGGGAGCGGTCTGGGACCGTTCTACCGCCGAGGGTAGTGAGAGCGGAGGAGCGAGGAAGCTTGGCTTGCTCAGCTCGTCGTGCACGTCCGGGAAGGAACGGGGGGGGGGGCGCGGCTGTGGGCGGCGCACCAGCCCGTGAATCATCAAGCCCGGGGAAGCATAGCGGATCTCCGTGCGTCAGGCTCAGACTGGGCAAGCAGACCCGTAGGTGGTAGCCCGTCATTGACCCCAGATCGTTTTCATCGCCCGCGGCGCCAGCCTCAATCCCGTGGGAAGGAGGCGAGGCGCAGGGGGCGGCTGAAGCGGCTCTCTCTCACTACAAGAGAAAGCCTACAACTGCAATGCTGTCATGGCTATGTTTTCGTACTGAAAACATAGACCATTCATAAAAAACGCTGCCTGCGTGTTTCGCAACCCAGGTACGCCAGGCGGTTTTTATGACCGTCAGAGGTGGGGAGAAATCACCGCCTCCAAAAACTACACAGGGGCGGAAAGGCATCTTCAGAAAGACGCATCCTGAAAAGGACGTTCAACGCCGCTGTGTTTGCTCTTTTAGAGAAATTTACTCTTTTAAGGAAAATAACTCTTTTAATATACACAGTGTGTATGTGTGTCTGCGCTGTCGAAGCGCTCAGGGGCAACAATGCACGGCGTGCAAAGTGAAGGAGAAAGCCGCTGTTGTGCGGCGTCAAGATCCAACAGCATGCAGATCGTCAGAGGAAACAGGAACGTTTTATAGTGGTGTGTAAACTCGCAGCAACTGCAGACAGACCATCGGCTCCGAAGAAATTTTCTGAATGAACTCCCGTATTTGCCCCGCTTAAATACCCGTATGTCCGGGGGCGGGGTATGCAAATACTGACTGCCAACTCCCATTGGCCCTTTTCAATAGATTAGAGGTGAATATTGGCGCTCAAGAGAGACCCCTAGTGTCGCTTCTCCGACACAACGTGGAGAGAGCGACAGAAGGGGAACTACATTTAAACAACATTAACTTACACTAGTCAACGATGACTTCCCTGTTTGCTCACGTCTTGACTCAAGTAGAATGCCTGCCTGGCTTTTGGGCTCATTAATATTAATTACATTGTCTGAGTTCACTCAAACTGATTTGCTGAACATGGACTGTCACATGTGAGCGATAACCAATGGGATTAGTGCCTTTGAGTTAGCTCCGCCCACTGCCAAAGCAACATGTCCCGCTCACTTATAATCGTTCCTACGCCCCTACATCTAAACACTTTTACAATAGCACATTAACAGTTGCATTACATTATCATCTATAAGCTTGTTCGAGTGTGATCAAATTGTGCGTTAGCTCGACTGATTGAGCGTTGCACTTGTAATGTAAGGATACGGGATACGAGTCCTGAAGAGCCCGCGAGTCCACACGTGAGCCGAAAGTGTCATAGAAGCAACACAAAATTACGAGGTTTTATTTTTTATCTCGCATTTGCTTTTTCTGACGTTTTCTGGTTTAGGTTTAAGGTTTGAGGTAAGGAGGTCCCTTTTGTTGATTTAAAACTCATTAACCTTAAACCTCATCTGTTTAGGAGAACATTTAACTCGCTATTAGCGCCAAAAAGTGGACATTTGTGTAAGGAACATTCTTTTTTTATTTTTGGAGTTTGACAGTCCCTGTTTACTGCTGGAAAAGAGCAGCATGAACATTCTATCTTAACATCTCCTTTTGCATTCCACAGAAAACCGAAAGTCATGTGAGTTTGAAAGGACATGAGGGTGAGGAAATGATGACAGAAATATACATTGAACAAAGGAAGTATCTTTACCGTGACAAGTTACGCCATGAGAGAGCGGGCCGTCGACACGCCTGACACATATCTGCACTTCATGGCTCAGGTCAAGAGAATATCAGGCAGGTGCTTCAACTAATGTGTCTTTTAAAGACGCTGCAGAGCATCCTCACCCCTTCATAACACGCCATTATATCTGAAGTCGTGGGAGAAATCCATACTGAATTTCAAACCAGAAAACGTCTAATTATCCTGGTCAGATCTGACCATACTGCGCCGCTTGGCCGACACTAAAGTCCCGCCAAGTAACAGGTCAGAACTCACACTGCAGTTTCCCTGAGGGGATGTTTTAGTATCATGCTATAAGACACTGCTCTCGTTATTTAAGCGGCTGTAAATTCTGCTTCGGCAGTCTCCTGGTGAAGTTTAGCGCTTGTATCTCATGCTAAAAGGCACTATAAAAGAACAGCAGCTCAGTTCATTAAAACTAATATCATGCGTTGTACGAGTCATTGGGAATGTTAGAGTTCCACTTATGGCAGTTAATATGACCACCAAATATAGCAGAACTGTGAACTTTGTCCTTCACCTTAGATGGTTCCCTTAGAGGAATAAAGAAAGACACTTGAGAGAGATATAAATGTAAGGTGCGTCACACTGATCATGTGAAATACTTCAGACACTATATATCATACAGCTTAACTGAAAAGAGCGTTATAAAGTTCAGATTTTATTTATAACCGGTTCTCATAATATTAGAAGCATACGTTTCAACTTAACAGCAGATAAATGTTTATTTATTTTATTTGTGACTACTAAAGGGGCCTTGAAGTCTGTCAGACCCCAAAACATGAGTGTTAATATTGTACGGCAGTATGGCAGACTTCACCTGGTTGGGTTTGGTTCTTATAAATTTATGCCCAGTTAGTTGAAGTGCTCTATTGAAGCCAAAACCTCAGTGTGTCCTGCAGTAGCTTCCAGTTCTTGGTGGTTTATAGACCCGCCCTGGTACCAGAACCAAATGAGAACCAGACACAGACACCATTAGAGTTTTAAATAAAGATCCTGGATCAGAGTCCACTGGTACCCACATCCACACAATAACATTTCTCAGGATGGGCAAGGAGGAGGCGGGAACCGGGTGGACCATCAACATTAACTTTTAATGCTGCAACTGAACTTAAACATAACATAAAGTGCTTTACAGCTAAACAAACAGAAGATGTGCATAGACACACAGCTCATGTGTGTCTCTCTCTCTCATTCTCACGATAACATCCATGCCATCACATCCACACCACAAAATCCACATGATAACATCCATACCACAACATCCACATGATAACATCCACATGATAACATCCATACCACAACATCCACATGATAACATCCATAACAATCATGATAATATCATGTGGATATTATCATGTGGATGTTATCATGTGGATATTATCATGTGGATATTATCATGTGGATGTTATCATGTGGATGTCATGATGTGGATGTTATCATGTGGATATTATCATGTGGATATTATCATGTGGATGTTATCATGTGGATATTATCATGTGGATGTTATCATGTGGATGTCATGATGTGGATGTTATCATGTGGATGTTATCATGTGGATGTCATGATGTGGATGTTATCATGTGGATGTTATGTTGTGGATGTTATCATGTGGATGTTATGTTGTGGATGTTATCATGTGGATGTCATGATGTGGATGTTATCATGTGGATATTATCATGTGGATGTTATCATGTAGATGTTATCATGTGGATGTCATGATGTGGATGTTATCATGTGGATGTTATCATGTGGATGTCATGATGTGGATGTTATCATGTGGATGTTATGTTGTGGATGTTATCATGTGGATGTTATGGTGTGGATGTTATCATGTGGATATTATCATGTGGATGTTATCATGTGGATGTTATGTTGTGGATGTTATCATGTGGATGTCATGATGTGGATGTTATCATGTGGATATTATCATGTGGATGTTATCATGTGGATGTTATCATGTGGATGTCATGATGTGGATGTTATCATGTGGATGTTATCATGTGGATGTCATGATGTGGATGTTATCATGTGGATGTTATGTTGTGGATGTTATCATGTGGATGTTATGGTGTGGATGTTATCATGTGGATATTATCATGTGGATGTTATCATGTGGATGTTATCATGTGGATGTTATCATGTGGATGTCATGATGTGGATGTTATCATGTGGATATTATCATGTGGATGTTATCATGTGGATGTTATCATGTGGATGTCATGATGTGGATGTTATCATGTGGATGTTATCATGTGGATGTCATGATGTGGATGTTATCATGTGGATGTTATGTTGTGGATGTTATCATGTGGATGTTATGGTGTGGATGTTATCATGTGGATATTATCATGTGGATGTTATCATGTGGATGTTATCATGTGGATGTTATCATGTGGATGTCATGATGTGGATGTTATCATGTGGATGTTATCATGTGGATGTCATGATGTGGATGTTATCATGTGGATGTTATCATGTGGATGTTATCATGTGGATATTATCATGTGGATGTTATCATGTGGATGTTATCATGTGGATGTTATCATGTGGATGTCATGATGTGGATGTTATCATGTGGATGTTATCATGTGGATGTCATGATGTGGATGTTATCATGTGGATGTTATCATGTGGATGTCATGATGTGGATGTTATCATGTGGATGTCATGATGTGGATGTTATCATGTGGATGTTATCATGTGGATATTATCATGTGGATGTTATCATGTGGATGTTATCATGTGGATATTATCATGTGGATGTTATCATGTGGATGTTATCATGTGGATGTCATGATGTGGATGTTATCATGTGGATGTTATCATGTGGATGTTATCATGTGGATGTCATGATGTGGATGTTATCATGTGGATGTTATCATGTGGATGTTATAATGTGGATATTATCATGTGGATGTTATCATGTGGATATTATCATGTGGATGTTATCATGTGGATATTATCATGTGGATGTTATCATGTGGATATTATCAGGTGGATGTTATCATGTGGATGTCATGATGTGGATATTATCATGTGGATGTCCTGATGTGGATGTCCTGATGTGGATGTTATCATGTGGATGTTATCATGTGGATGTTAACATGTGGATATTATCATGTGGATGTTATCATGTGGATGTTATCATGTGGATGTTATCATGTGGATGTCATGATGTGGATGTCCTGATGTGGATGTTATCATGTGGATGTTATCATGTGGATGTTATCATGTGGATGTTATCATGTGGATGTCATGATGTGGATGTTATCATGTGGATGTTATCATGTGGATGTTGTGGTATGGATGTTATCATGTGGATGTTATCATGTGGATGTTATCATGTGGATGTCCTGATGTGGATGTTATCATGTGGATGTTATCATGTGGATGTTAACATGTGGATATTATCATGTGGATGTTATCATGTGGATGTTATCATGTGGATGTCATGATGTGGATGTCCTGATGTGGATGTTATCATGTGGATGTTATCATGTGGATGTTATCATGTGGATGTTATCATGTGGATGTCATGATGTGGATGTTATCATGTGGATGTTATCATGTGGATGTTATCATGTGGATGTTGTGGTATGGATGTTATCATGTGGATGTTATCATGTGGATGTCATGATGTGGATGTTATCATGTGGATGTCATGATGTGGATGTCCTGATGTGGATGTTATCATGTGGATGTCATGATGTGGATGTCATGATGTGGATGTTATCATGTGGATGTTATCATGTGGATGTTATCATGTGGATGTTATCATGTGGATGTTATCATGTGGATGTTATCATGTGGATGTCATGATGTGGATGTCCTGATGTGGATGTTATCATGTGGATGTTATCATGTGGATGTTATCATGTGGATGTTATCATGTGGATGTCATGATGTGGATGTCCTGATGTGGATGTTATCATGTGGATGTTATCATGTGGATGTTATCATGTGGATGTCATGATGTGGATGTCCTGATGTGGATGTTATCATGTGGATGTCATGATGTGGATGTCATGATGTGGATGTTATCATGTGGATATTATCATGTGGATGTTATCATGTGGATGTTATCATGTGGATGTTATCATGTGGATGTTATCATGTGGATGTCATCCACACCATAACATCCACATGATAACATCCTCAAGAAAACATAACTTTCTTAATTTCTTTCTTTCTATCTTCTTCTCTTTCTTTCTCCCTTTGTCTTGCTTGGTTGCTTCCTTCATAACTTTCGTTTGCTCTTTCTTTCATTCTTGATTTCTTTTGTCTGTTCTTTCTTGCGTTCTACTTTTCCTTTGTTCTTCCTTTGCTCACTAATTTTTTTTTATTTTATTTCTTTCGTTTCATTTGTTTTTGCACTTTATTCACTCTTGTTCATTCTTTTTGATTAATTGTTCATCTGTTGTTTTCGTTTCTTTCTTTCATCCTTTCTTCCTTCATTCATTAATAATTTTTTTCTGTCTTTCATTCGTTTTTCTTTCTTTCTTACATTCTTGCTTTCTACTTTCATGCATTTTTACTATTTGTTCTTGCTTGCTTTCTTTTTTCTTCCTTCATTCAATAATTTGTTATTTCTTTCTACTTTTATTCTTTCTTTCTTCTTTCATTTCATTCATTGACTAAAGTAAAATACATTTTACTTAAATTTAAATGATGTCATTTACTCACCCTCATGTTTTTCCAAACTTGTATGACTTATAGATTACATGTTTTGATGACTTTTCCGTGAATATTTTGATAATGACAGTATACAATGACACATCAGTTAGAGACAGTGGTGTGTGTTTCCTTGCTTTCTGTCTGTCCCGGGCGTAGCATTCACGTGTATCTGCGAGTGCTGCTGTCAGTGAGACATGTCTTGTTGTGTGAAAGTCAGGGCTGTTTGGAGGAAGTGCACTCATTAGGTCAGACAGCATATGTGGCTCACCTACCACAGAGGACCTTGCTGTTTGCTGAGTGTTTCTAATTAGTAGTGTTTGCCAAGTCAAGCATCACTATTACTATTGCTCATACTTACAGGAAGTGATTTGAACAAACCCCTGAACAGTATGTGGTCCTTTTAATATTACAGTCCTATACATCTTATGACATAAAACATGGTGTTGATGTTGAATTCTCAATCTGAAGAATTTGTATTAATTAATTAATTTGTTCTACTGTTTAATTTGAGATACAGACTCACAGTCTGTAGTTTTCAGTCCATGCATTTTATCACTTCAGTGTTTGAGGAGGTTAGAACGGCCTTTCTTTGCCACTGAGAAAATATTTAGTCAGTATCAAGAGGCTGCTGAAATGTTCTGCTTTGCATTAGCGGAGAGACAGCTGCATCTGTGCGGCTGTTTTTTATTCTCCATTTCTCGATCTATCATTTCAGATGATGATGTCAGAGCAGCGTCGTTTTTGTTCTCTCAGCCTCATGAGGGAAGATCCTCCCCGCTTGCCTTCCAGAACTGAGGTGAGACTACATCTGTCTAAACAACTCCTCCAGGCGGCCGGGGAGCTGCACAACCCGACAGGAACACAAAGCTGTTTTTCTCTTGTGTTTCCCAGAGATCCAGAAAGAGAAGGAGAGATAAATGAGGAATTGTGAGTGTTTTAGTATGCAGTGAATGATGTGAAACTCGAGGTTGGTCAGCAGGTCAGGAAACTGCCTCACTTACTCTCTCCGTCTACTTCAGGAATTCAGTGTGGAACGCACAACGAGAAATGTGTCTCACTATCAGCGTCTGTAAAAGTCCTACAGGGCTACAAATTATAATCATATACCTTCAATATACTTAAAGGACCTGGTGTTAGGTGTCAACCCACAATTTTTGAATCTAAACACCAACATGAATGAGATTTGAGAGCTGCAGTGAGGGAAATATTTCTAGTGAATAACTACTTCAATTTCAGTAGTTGTACGGAAGAATTTTATGATATTTTAATGGTGTGTTTTGTCATTTTTAGAAATGCATGTTCATTGTATGAAAAAACAAATCAGCTTCACTACACTTCGTCCTCTGTTCACTTCCATTCAAAAGCATCTGAACGCTTGAAATCGGAAATGAAAACTAGCGCGAAGACGTTTTAAAAAACAATGTGCGTGACCAATAGAGGAGAAGTGGCCGTTAGATATTCATCTGTCCACAGTCAGACCAACTGTCTGTAAATGGAGGTGATTTAGTACTATAGGTACTCTCTCTAGAAGTGGCCGTTAGATATTCATCTGTCCACAGTTAGACAAACTGTCTATAAATGGAGATGATTTAGTACTATAGGCACTCTCTCTAGAAGTGGCCGTTAGATGTTCATCTGTCCACAGTGAGACAAACTGTCTATAAATGGAGATGATTTAGTACTATAGGTACTCTCTCTAGAAGTGGCCGTTAGATATTCATCTGTTCACAGTTAGACAAACTGTCTATAAATGGAGGTGATTTAGTACTATAGGTACTCTCACTAGAAGTGGCCGTTAGATATTCATCTGTCCACAGTTAGACAAACTGTCTATAAATGGAGATGATTTAGTACTATAGGTACTCTCTCTAGAAGTGGCCGTTAGATGTTCATCTGTCCACAGTGAGACAAACTGTCTATAAATGGAGATGATTTAGTACTATAGGTACTCTCTCTAGAAGTGGCCGTTAGATATTCATCTGTCCACAGTTAGACAAATTGTCTATAAATGGAGATGATTTAGTACTATAGGTACTCTCACTAGAAGTGGCCGTTAGATATTCATCTGTCCACAGTTAGACAAACTGTCTATAAATGGAGATGATTTAGTACTATAGGTACTCTCTCAAGAAGTGGCCGTCCAGGCAAGATGAAGAAGGGCACCGCAGAATGCTCAATGAGGTAATAAAGAGCCCTAGAGTGACAGATAAAGACTTGAAGGACTCATTGGAACTGGTTAACATCTCTGTTCATGAGTCTACTATATAGAAAACATTAAACGGGAAATGGTGTTCATGGCGGGATATCATGAAGGAAGCCACTGCTTTCCAACAAAAACATCGCTATGCACATAAAGTTTGCCAAAGACCACCTTGACACTCCACAACACTGGGAATTGTTTTGTGGACTGATGAAACTACGGTTGTATTGTTTGGGAACAAAAAAAAAATGGTTTAAAATGGGCACCGCATACCAACATGAAAACATCATCCCAACGGTGAAGTACGGTGGAGGGAGCATCATGATTTGGGGCTGCTTTGCTGCTTCGGGACCTGGACTGCTTGCCATCATCGGGGGAAAAATTAATTCCCAAGTTTATCAAGATATCCTACAGGACAATATCAGGGTGTCTGTGCACCAGCTGAAGCTCAGCAGAAGTTCAGTGATGCAGCAGGACAATGACTCTAAACATCAAAGTAAATCCACTACAGAATGACTTTAATATAAGAAAATCCACCTTTTGGAGTGACCCTGTCAGAGTCCAGACCTTAACCCAATAGAGATGCTGTGGAATGACCTCAAGAGAGACATCCTAAGAATATGACTGAACTAAAGCAGTAAAGCTGTAAGGAAGAATGATCTCAAATTCCTTCTGAACGTTGTGCAGGTCTAATCCGCAGCTACTGGAAACACTTGGTTGAGATTATTGCTTAATGGGTTGTGTTCAAGAAAGACATGAAAGATTATAATTTTTTGTGTGTTGTTAGTTTAAGCACATTGTGTTTGTGTATACTTGTGACTTTGATTAAGTTTAGATCACAATGTATGATCAATTAATTCAGAAAATCAGCTAATTCCAAAGGGTTCACATACTTTTTCTTGCCAGGATAGATAGATAAGACAGATAAGACAGACAGGACAGACAGGACAGACAGCTAGATAGATAGATAGATAGATAGATAGACAGACAGACAGACAGACAGACAGACAGACAGACAGCTAGATAGATAGATAGATAGATAGATAGATAGATAGATAGATAGATAGATAGATAGATAGATAGACAGACAGACAGAGAGACAGACAGACAGACAGACAGACAGATAGATAGATAGATAGATAGATAGATAGATAGATAGATAGATAGATAGATAGATAGATAGATAGATACTGTAGACAGACAGGACAGATAGATACTGTAGACAGACAGGACAGATAGATAGATAGATAGATAGATAGATAGATAGATAGATAGATAGATAGATAGATAGATAGATAGATAGATAGATAGATACTGTAGACAGACAGACAGACAGACAGACAGAGAGACAGACAGGACAGGACAGACAGACAGACAGAGAGACAGACAGACAGACAGACAGACAGATAGATAGATAGATAGATAGATAGATAGATAGATAGATAGATAGATAGATAGATAGATAGATAGATACTGTAGACAGACAGACAGACAGACAGACAGGACAGACAGACAGACAGGAAAGGACAGGACAGATAGATAGATAGATAGATAGATAGATAGATAGATAGATAGATAGATAGATAGATAGATAGATAGATAGATAGATAGATAGATAGATAGATAGATAGATAGATGATAGATAGATAGATAGATACTGTAGACAGACAGACAGATAGGACAGACAGACAGATCGATAGATAGATAGATAGATAGACAGACAGACAGACAGACAGACAGACAGGACATGACAGACAGACAGGACATGACAGACAGAGAGAGAGACAGATAGATAGATAGACAGACAGACAGACAGACAGACAGACAGACAGACAGACAGACAGACAGACAGATAGATAGATAGATAGATAGATAGATAGATAGATAGATAGATAGATAGATAGATAGATAGATAGATAGATACTGTAGACAGACAGACAGACAGACAGACAGACAGACAGACAGATAGATAGATAGATAGATAGATAGATAGATAGATAGATAGATAGATAGATAGAT
>NC_068295.1:1456238-1466238 GCF_025860055.1 Xyrauchen texanus
GACACTCTGATATATTACCAGTCAAATGTTTGGATGCACCTATCTGAATGTATATTTGTCATGACTTAAAAGACCTTTTAATCTAGTGTGGCCTTCAAGAGGAGTCGGAAATATTGTAACTATGAGTCTTATTTACCAGAGGGAAACTCGGAATTCTAGATGAAACCCGAGTTGCCGAGTTGTGACGGTGAAAATGGGCGTGTCCACATGAATGCTAATGGAAGCAATGATTTAGCAATTTGTGCTTTATGTCAGTAATGTTAATGTGTTATATTTGACAATGCTTATAAGATGAACTAATGTCAAACTAACGACTCATCCTAAGCAATTTAATGAATGATTCGGAGTGACTATTTGTACTGTAAATAGTATCTGCCACATAGTGCAGCTATTTGCAAATACCCCCCTGTGTCACAGCGGACGTCCTGGGTTCAATTCCCCCTGTTGTGGCACTTTTTCCCCATACTGTTTCCCTTTGCGCGTCAATGTGTGGCACTGTTTTGACATGGGGCGGGGTTTTGAGAATGACGACATCATGTGGGGCGTGGCTTATTCACAAGGTCAAGGAGCATGTGCCGGTTACATGCACCATGATGCCCGCTGAGTTCAAAACAAGCGGAAGCGAACAGCAGAAAAGTGTCACTGTGATTTAAGGTTGATCTCATTTTCTCTTATTTCTAACTAGAATAGTACTCCGTACTCCGGGTTGGGAAGGAGGTATTGCCCCAAATGAAGGAGTTCAAGTACCTCGGGGTCTTGTTCATGAGTGAGGGGACAATGGAGCGGGAGGTTGGCCGGAGAATCGGGGAAGCGGGGGCGGTATTGCACTCGCTCAATCACACCGTTGTCACAAAAAGAGAATTGAAGGCAAAGCTCTCGATCTACCGGTCAATTTACGTTCCTACCCTCATCTATGGTCATGAAGGCCGGGTCATGACTGAAAGAACTAGGTCACGAGTACAAGCAGCCGAAATGGGTTTCCTCAGAAGGGTGGCGGGCTTCTCCCTTAGAGATAGGGTGAGGAGCTCAGTCATCCGTGAGGAGCTTGGAGTAGAGCCGCTGCTCGTTTGCGTCGAAACGAGTCAGTTGAGGTGGTTTGGGCATCTGGTAAGGATCTGGTAAGGGCGCCTCCCTAGGGAGGTGTTTCAGGCACGTCCAGCTGGGAGGAGGCCTCGGGGAAGACCCAGGACTAGGTGGAGAGATTACATCTCCACACCTGCCAGTCCTCCGCTTCCAGGCGGTCGGGCTCCTCGTCCCCTGGCAGATGGCCATGACTGCTCCGTTGGGGTGGACGGTAGTGGCGAGATCTCTACTACGGCGTATCCCTCCTCCTTCCCGGATTTCTGCACCAGTGTAACGTAGTTCAATGGAAAGGAGGAGGCGAGAACCGGCTTGACGATATAAATAATAGTTTTAATAATAAACTTAAACAGACACAAACACACACATGACGGACATGTCCGTAAACGATCTCTCTCCTGCACTATCCTCCGCATTCGGCCTTTATCCCTCTCGGAGGCTTGATTAGCCTGATAAGGGACCGGGTGTGTAGCATCACGGCCCCGCCCTCCGCCCTGCCACAGGCGCTAAATGAGCGCAGTTCAATCAAACCTTGCTTTTAGTGGGCACAGTTAATTCTTAGTGAATCTGCCCCTATTTCTGTTAACATGATTTTAGTGTGACAACATCTCTTACTATTCTTTACTGTGTCAAATTATATCCAGTTTTACAACTTTAATATTTCTTCAGCTTCAAATCTCTGGCTTTAAACCCTACAAAAATTGGCCCCATTCACGTCCATTGTAATAGTCTCACTGAAACCTTGATTTCTTTAAAGCAAAATGAGGGATGAGTTGAAATAATTTTTGTGGTAATCAACATTATGCCACAAATACTGTCGGTTAAGTTTAACTTCTACTGAACCATTAAGTACCAAAGTGTAAGATGTGTGTAACCATGGTGAATTCACCTGTACAGTTATGTTGCGAATGCCCAACTAATGCATTAATGTTTGCGTCTGTGACTTTATTTCAATTGTTGTGTGTTTGAGTGCGTGAGCATGCATTTGTGAAATATAAACGTTGTTCTCTGGCTTGTGTTTTCACCGTTTCTGGCCCGTTTCCTGTCTTA
Organism: Xyrauchen texanus; assembly: GCF_025860055.1. Classification (NCBI taxonomy): domain Eukaryota; kingdom Metazoa; phylum Chordata; class Actinopteri; order Cypriniformes; family Catostomidae; genus Xyrauchen; species Xyrauchen texanus. The sequence goes on from NC_068295.1 coordinate 1,458,369, forward strand.
GGAAGTGTGACATTCATAATCCTGGAGTGACTTCCCAGGTCGCACGCTTGTTTTCTGAGCACTGAATAAATAAGCAGCTGAGACACACGCTTCTCTCCTCTCCAACGACACATTTATTAAGATCTTTACTGGCCGTGAACTCATTATCATTCTGGCATCATTACTCTATTAAACATCTTGGGCAAGATGCCTCAATTTGCAAAAGCAACAGACGGAGCAAGTGCTCATGTTTAATTCATGTAGTGTTATTAATTATTCCCAAAAATGAACGGAAGCCTGTTTTTCTCGTTTATAATAGTCCATTTATGATGTACAGTACTTCACGGCTCTTTTGGCATTGCAGATCTGGAGTGTAGGCTTTTGCTTTTCTAAATTGATTTCACAAAGTCTGTTTTAGAAGATTTAAATTATGTCATCATTTATTCACACTCATGTCATCCCAAGACAACAATATGGCTGTTGAAGTCTTGGAATTTAACCCTTTAAGCGAGTTCAGTGCATAGACTAAAGTCAAGTGCACAAATACGACTGTTTGCAGACCAGCTGTATCAAACTCATGACCGTTTGTGCCCGAATCAATCTACAATCCCGACACTCTTTCACAAACCAGCGCACATAGCAACAGGTTCATTCGTGATAAGAAGCCAACGAACAACATGAAAGACGAGCTTTAACCCATTATTGCACAGATTTGCACACAATGGGGGAAAACACCAAAGAAAATAATGATGTTGGTGATGTTTTCATTTAATAATTTTTTTAATTAAATAAAAAGCTGAAAGGGAAAAAAATTGATTTTGAAGAAACTGAAAACAGAAAGATACTGAAGGACAAGATGCATCAAGACTCGTTTTATAATCGAATCCTTACCATTTGAATCGTAATGGAATTGTGAGGTCAGTGAATATTCACACATCTACATATGATTATTTCGAGTCTGTGATTATCTTTCAATGGAGTCCACACACAAGATAATCAGATGTATAGATCATTAGATAATCCACATGAAGCACAATGTTACATATGACCACCAGGAGATGGCGCCAAATACACGACACAGACTCAATGATGCCTCAAATGACACAGAATGAAACTCATTCTGTGAAATCTCATGACTAAAATCATGCGTGCATGCTATGCAAACCTTTAGTCATTGTTGTGTTTGCATGTGTAATTAGTTCTTATGTACAATTATTATCTTTTATTTGTTTGGAGATGTTTTTGGACACTATGATTAATTATATTTGTAATGTTGCAACTTTTGATTGCTTTGTCGAATCAGCACAATTTTTTTATCAGATACAGTCGACATGATTGGGAACAAAACAAAAGCATTTATTCTGAGCCACCTTATTTAGACTCAGAGATATATAATGAAAAATAAGAAAATAAGAAAAAAGTACATTTTTGGCTACAACATTTTGTCATTTTTCACAAGTTTCTTAGACTGAGAGTCTCAGAATGTGTCATAATCTATAACATTAATACAAAATTTGTCATGATACCTCCTTTTTTTTTTGTCAAGTTATAAGCCTTTAATTATGGTTATTCCCTTGAAACAGGACATTTTTAAAAACACCATCAGAGCTTAAAGGGTTAACCTTTATTGGAGCAGCACTTTTACAGAAAACAGTTCCTTTCTTTGTTCAATGAATACAATAAAATCATACAGTTTGCGTTAATATGATGGACAGAATCTTCATTTTTTGGGGTGCTCTATCCCTTTAAAGGCCTGCGGTGATGTGTTAAGGATCTTATCTGTGTAATATCGCTTCTCTTGTGAGACGTTTAACTTTTGAATGTGACGGGATATAAAGTCGAGGTATGATAAAGAGAGATTTTGAGCAGGGCTGCTGCTCAGTACACAGTATATGTGTCTGTAGTTTATTGCTGGAATATCATTAGTGTTTGTTCTGACGTCCTCTTTCACACAAATGAATGTGATCTACAGTTGTTTGTGTGCTAATATTAGCACCAAATATTGTAGGTGGGAAGTTATTTAATTTTCTCTTTATTTCTTTCAAGTATTATCGGTCTTGACTGAGCAGAAGTATTAGTGGAAACTGTGTTGCTTGTAAAGGTTTCGTTTGTCATGCGTTGTTTAACACAGACTGACATGCATTCATTGTCAAGCGCTAATGAATCCTGCTGTACTTTTCACAAAACCTGGGAATGTGTCTGAGAGCGTTTGGAGTGTCTGTCTATAAATGTAAAGCTAGGAAAATATAGCATCTGCCAAGAGTACATTTGTGGTGTGTTGTCCCTGCGGCCGCTCTCGGAGCAGAATAAACATTCGGGTTATTTAAAGTGTCAGAAGACGGCGGTTCCTCTGGCAGCGCTGAGCGTTCCAGCTTTCCTAAATATCATCAAAAACCACGAGAGCTTCTGTCTGTGATCTCTGGAGGGGGGTGAACACGTCAACTCTGCGTGACCTCACACCAGCGAGACCCCTAAAGAGTCGTGGAGTTGAGAATGTGTTGAGAGATATCACTGCGAGCGTGGCCGTGTGTCCATGTCTGTTTTCATGGCAGATATGGTGGAAACGGATGATCCTGATGCTGCGACCTGGTTTATTTGTGATATTTCCAGACTGCTGGGTGGACAGAATGGGGGAAGTTCCCTAAAAATGATTAGCAGTTGTGCATTTGTACATGTGGCATGTTTCTGTGTTGCTTTAGCACCTGATTCACTAAAGAAATTAGGCAAATCAGGTAACGGAACATGAATGCAACCTGATGTCATAGAATCACGTTACTATACCAACATTGTTGCAATGTGAATTTTACGTGGCTTGTTGTAGAAATGAACAGCAATCTTTTATTCACTAGTTCTTCGTTGTTCATGCCCCAAAGTTGTTGAGAGGGGGGTGGGGGGGTGGGGGGGTATTTTTGGGTTCGTTGTTCATGCCCAAAAGTTGTTGGGGGGTATTTGGGGTTCGTTGTTCATGCACAACACTCAACAACTATTGTGCATGAACAACGAACCCCTCAACTCCCCCACTCAACAACTATTGTGCAAGAACAATGAACCCCTCAATCCCCCCCCTCTCAACAACTTTGGGGCATGAACAACGAACCCCTCAATCCCCCCCACTCAACAACTATTGTGCATGAACAACGAACCCCTCAACCCCCACTCAACAACTATTGTGCATGAACAACGAACCCCTCAATCCCCCACTCAACAACTATTGTGCATGAACAACGAACCCCTCAATCCCCCACTCAACAACTATTGTGCATGAACAACGAACCCCTCAATCCCCCACTCAACAACTATTGTGCATGAACAACGAACCCCTCAATCCCCCACTCAACAACTATTGTGCATGAACAACGAACCCCTCAATCCCCCACTCAACAACTATTGTGCATGAACAACGAACCCCTCAATCCCCCACTCAACAACTATTGTGCATGAACAACGAACCCCTCAATCCCCCACTCAACAACTATTGTGCATGAACAACGAACCCCTCAATCCCCCCACTCAACAACTATTGTGCATGAACAACGAACCCCTCAATCCCCCACTCAACAACTATTGGGCATGAACAACGAACCCCTCAATCCCCCACTCAACAACTATTGTGCATGAACAACGAACCCCTCAATCCCCCACTCAACAACTATTGTGCATGAACAACGAACCCCTCAATCCCCCACTCAACAACTATTGGGCATGAACAACGAACCCCTCAATCCCCCACTCAACAACTATTGTGCATGAACAACGAACCCCTCAATCCCCCACTCAACAACTATTGTGCATGAACAACGAACCCCTCAATCCCCCACTCAACAACTATTGGGCATGAACAACGAACCCCTCAATCCCCCACTCAACAACTATTGTGCATGAACAACGAACCCCTCAATCCCCCCACTCAACAACTATTGGGCATGAACAACGAACCCCTCAATCCCCCACTCAACAACTATTGTGCATGAACAACGAACCCCTCAATCCCCCACTCAACAACTATTGTGCATGAACAACGAACCCCTCAATCCCCCACTCAACAACTATTGTGCATGAACAACGAACCCTCAATCCCCCACTCAACAACTATTGTGCATGAACAACGAACCCCTCAATCCCCCACTCAACAACTATTGGGCATGAACAACGAACCCCTCAATCCCCCACTCAACAACTATTGTGCATGAACAACGAACCCCTCAATCCCCCACTCAACAACTATTGTGCATGAACAACGAACCCCTCAATCCCCCACTCAACAACTATTGTGCATGAACAACGAACCCCTCAATCCCCCACTCAACAACTATTGTGCATGAACAACGAACCCCTCAATCCCCCACTCAACAACTATTGTGCATGAACAACGAACCCCTCAATCCCCCCACTCAACAACTATTGTGCATGAACAACGAACCCCTCAATCCCCCACTCAACAACTATTGTGCATGAACAACGAACCCTCAACCCCCCACTCAACAACTATTGTGCATGAACAACGAACCCCTCAATCCCCCACTCAACAACTATTGTGCATGAACAACGAACCCCTCAATCCCCCACTCAGCAACTATTGTGCATGAACAACGAACCCTCAATCCCCCACTCAACAACTATTGTGCATGAACAACGAACCCCTCAATCCCCCACTCAACAACTATTGTGCATGAACAGCGAACCCCTCAATCCCCCACTCAGCAACTGTTGTGCATGAACAGCGAACCCTCAATCCCCCACTCAACAACTATTGTGCATGAACAACGAACCCTCAATCCCCCACTCAGCAACTATTGTGCATGAACAACGAACCCTCAATCCCCACCACTCAGCAACTGTTGTGCATGAACAACGAACCCTCAACCCCCCCCTCTCAACAACTTTGGGGCATGAACAACGAACCACCCAATACCACCCCCTCTCAACAACTTTTGGGCATGAACAACGAACCCCTCCCCCCCCTCAACAACTTTGGGGCATGAACAACGAACCCCTCAACCCCCCCCCACAACAGGGGTTTGTTGTTCTTGCACAATAGTTGTTGAGGGGGGGGTTGAGGGGTTCGTTGTTCTTGCACAATAGTTGTTGAGTGGAGAGATTGAGGGGTTACGGTTGTTCATGCCCAAAAGTTGTTGAGAGGGAAGTGGTATTGGGTGGTTTGTTGTTCATGCCCCAAAGTTGTTGAGAGAGAGGGGATTGAGGGGTTCAGTTGTTCATGCACAATAGTTGTTGAGTGAGGGGATTGAGGAGGTTCAGTTGTTCATGCACAATAGTTGATTGAGTGAGGAGTTTGAGGTTCGTTGTTCATGCACAATAGTTGTTGAGTGGGGAGTTGAGGGGTTCGATTGTTCATGCACAATAGTTGTTGAGTGGGGGAGATTGAGGGGTTCGTTTTCTTGCACAATAGTTGTTGAGTGGAGGATTGAGGGTTCGTTGTTCATCCCCAAAAGTTGTTGAGTTGAGGGGTTGGGGGATCATTGTTCCTGCACAAAAGATTTTGTGCTTGGGGGGTGGGGGGATTAGGGGATCGTTGTTCATGCCCAAAGGATGTTGTTGGGGGGATTTGGTGGAGGGGGTTCGTTGTTCATGCCCAAAAGTTGTTGTTGGGGGGTTGGGGAGGGGGTTCGTTGTTCATGCCCAAAAGTTGTTGAGTGGGGGTGAGTGAGGGTGGGGATCATTGTTCATGCCCAAAAGATGTTGTGCTTGGAGGGTGGGGAGAGATTGGGGGATGGATTGTTCATGCCCAAAAGTTGTTGAGGGGGGTATTGGGGGTTCGTTGTTCATGCCCAAAAGTTGTTGAGTGGGGGATTGAGGGGTTCGTTGTTCATGCCCAAAAGTTGTTGAGGGGGTTCAGTTGTTCATGCCCAATAGTTGTTGAGTGGGGGATTGGGGGTTCGTTGTTCATCCCCAAAAGTTGTTGAGTTGGGGGGTTGGCGGATCATTGTTCCTGCCCAAAAGATTTTGTGCTTGGGGTGTGGGTGGGATTAGGGGGTTCGTTGTTCATGCCCAAAGGATGTTGTTGGGGGATTGGGTGGAGGGGGTTCGTTGTTCATGCCCAAAAGTTGTTGTTGGGGGGAGGAGGGGTTTGTTGTTCATGCCCAAAAGTTGTTGAGTGGGAGGTGGGGTGGGGATCATTGTTCATGCCCAAAAGATGTTGTGCTTGGGGGGTTTGGGGGGATTGGGGGGATCGTTGTTCATGCCCAAAAGATGCTGTGCTTGGGGGGTGGGGGATTGGGGGGATTTTTGGGTTCGTTGTTTATGCCCAAAAATTGTTTAGTGGGGGGGGGGGGATTGGGGGTTCGTTGTTCATGCCCAAAAGATGTTGTGCTTGGGGGGGTGGGTGGGGGGGTGTCACCAAACTAGATCACACAGCCTTAATGGCCAGGGTAGACCCGGGCATTCACTGGCAACAGTGGCCTGGCCGGCAAAACGGTGTTTTTGTTATTATGGCCAAAAGTTGTTGAGGGTTGGTGTTTCTTTTTCATTGTTAATTGGGTGGGGGGGGGGGTGTCGCCAAACTGGATTGTGCAACCTTAAAACCCAGGGCATCCCCGGACAGGCAAGGGCCCCTGGGGATTGGCCCGGTCAGTATTCCATCCCTGGGTATCTTCTGGTGCCTCAATTCTCCATGTTTTAGTTGAAATGTGTGGTGGCGTGTGTATCTGCCCATCCTTCTTCCTCAGAACGCTTTGAGACTCCTCATACACAATTGAGCGAGTTAAATCTGCCTCATGTCCAAGGTCAATGTTAGTCTATATGAAAGATGTTATTTTGGTTAGCTGTTTCTAGTAACCTGATATTATAGAAAAACACACAGCTGCGAGAGTTCGAGTGGTGGATGCTAGAAATTATTGAGCCGTCCGCTTGGGATGTTTGTAATACATTAGATTGTGATCTTTACTCCACTCGCTCCTCGTGATTGGTGCCTGCAGACGGCTGTAATTGGGCTTATTTTTATTCTGTCGCTTTTATAATAATAGAGTGAGGTGCGCTGGTGCAGGAGCTCTGGGACTCTGATCACGGGGTGGAGCAGATGTAGGGTGGAGAGAGTCCAGCACAGCTCTGGGAATGTTCAGATTACGGGGCGATGACAAATACAACACGCGTGCCAAAGTTTTGAAAAATGTTATACCGTATTTCAACAACAGTTTTAAAACATCAGGTAAAAATTCATTTATTTTCCTTTAATACACAGAAGTGCTCACATCTAAATAATGACGTTGGATGGCGTAGTCATCCTTTCTATGATGTCATTTCCTGTTTAATTGTTTTCTAGTCGCATGACAACAAAATTGCTTCCTGCATGTTGTTTTGGAACGGAATACTCACTTACTACTTACTACACAGTATGCACTGAATCCCGCCCAGAGTGTAAGAGAAGGTATTAATCCACGGAAACGTTTCAAACCGTTGTATGCTACACTGTTGTCGTATGACCTCATTACTTGCATGTTTAATTCAGAGATTGATGTCATGTTTGCATTTTAATCCTATTCTGTGTGAAAATATCTGAACTAAAAGTCAAGTGCATTGCATTAAGTGATACAGTATCCCAGGAATTGTGATAGGATTGGATGTTCCACATGTACAGAACTTTGCGTGTGTAGGGAAGCATCGAAACCACATTGGTGTGCAAATACTAAATTCCAGGTACTGATAGTGAAAGTTGTGACATGATTTGTGTTGCTCATTGTCTGATGTGTTTTTCTGCCCCTTTCGATTGACAGGAAATAATCGGCTCTGATCATCAGCTGTTTTTAAACAATTTGCCGATGTCTGATAGTGCTGATAATGTGCACAGTAAGAGTATCATGATATGATATGTGTGTGTGTGTGTGTATGTGTGAGTGTGTCTGTGAGTGTGTGTGTGTGTGTGTGTCTGTGAGTGTGT